>NC_134314.1:23243230-23409280 GCF_964195595.1 Calonectris borealis
TTATGCTGTTTTAAAATTTGTGATCCACCTATCAGCAGCAGAGTTGCCTGGATAAACATAATTTTTCTTGTTCCTTTCCCTCATGCATGCTACAACCTCTGGCAGTCGTAAAAAACCAACGATTAACGTTTTTAAAATATATGAAAGACGTAAGGTCAAATACCATTACAACAGTGGGTTACTGTGAGACAGCCTCTTACCTGTATGGAGAAAGTCCTTCTAAATAACTGGCAATGTCACAGTGGCACTATAAAGGTGGATCTACTCAATGTGTGTGTTTCATATTCTATGTTTCTGGCTTTTTTTGCCTTCGAGTCAAGATCACAGCTGAAGTCCAATCTCCTATTTGTCATTCAAGGCCAGAGATAATTTCAGCAAGCTTTTGAATTGGATTTGTATATAACCAGGCGTGTTAAACTGCTTTTTGTACTGTATTTATATAAGAATATATATATGTGCACGTGTGTGTGTGCGTGCGCGCCTGCATATATACATATTTGCTTCAGCATACTTGTTGCTGTTAGAGGTGTAATTTTTCAGCCGAGTGTTAAAATAGAGATTTAAGAGATTTATGATTTAAAATATACTGTTCTGTCTTGTTCTAGTAGGACTTTTTCCAGTATATCAGAATTATCTGCCAACTTGATTACAATCCCTGTGATTTCGACTGATTCTGGTATTTGGATTCTAAACAGTACAGCTCAAATTCTACAACTTGATACTAACACCTGAAGCAGCTCAATCTCAAGGGATACTTTAAAATATTTCCTCCATGTGTGTATATATTTGTACATTATGCAAAATAATTTTTAAGACACCCAAATTCCAAATAGTGGTGTGTGAATAAAATAGTAATTGTACATTTAGAGACCATCTGTTTGGTATGATGGAGTTTTATTTCCTTCATTTCTATACTTGAATATTTTGCAGAGTATAACTGTACATTTACATTGCCTGTTTGACTTACTTTTCTTGCCTGGGAGGACTTGGAAGTCTTTTATGAGAAAGGAATATAATAACTCTTTCAGTATTACTGTTTGCTACCTCCAATAATAAAACATTAGGAGGCTTAAACTTTTTATTTGAACAACTGTTGTCACTGCAGTATTGTACATCTACAAATACAAAAAAGTCATGTGGAAGCAAAAAGTTCTGCTACATGAATGCATTCAACTAGAGTCTATGAAGGTGATAGTTATATAAATGTAACTAGACATTTATATATTTCTATTTTAAAATTATTCCTGCAAAAATTCCTTTTTGAAAGTTATTTTGCAGCTGTTAAAAAATGGGTGCTGAAAATAGAATTGCATTTTTCATGCTAAATTTGAGTTCTATAAGTTTTGTTATATTTGGATGTAATTATGAGAGATCTTAAAATCAAGAAATTATAATTTATCTCTTTTTCTTTGCAGAGTCACAGTGTACACTCTGTGGGGAGCCTGAAGGTGAGCATGTTTTCCTATTAATATTTTTCAAAGCAGCTAGAGGTGAACACTTGATTCAAATGATACACAATAGATTGGAAATGGTATCTGAATGGTGAGAACCAATGAAAGACATTCTTCCCTATGTTAGATACCAAAAATGAATTGAATTAAGCTGAGTAAAGCACAGTACATGCTCCAGATAGGGAATATCTTAAAGGACAAATGTTCCATTAGAGCAAAAATTGAAATATTTACTTCTTATTCTTTTGTGTGTTTGTCAAACTAATTTGGGGTAAAAGAGAGTGTGAAGAGACGTTTAAGGACATCACTTTGAGGATGGAAAACAGAGAGATTGGATATAAAAGAGAAATGAGAAAATGTTTTTGTATTTGATATTACATTTTCAGAGAACTGTGAGAGGCTAACAATTTTAGCAGGTGAAGTGAATAAATATTGCTTCTGAAACAAAGATAATTAAGCAATAACTGTTATGCAATGGAAATACATGCCCACGTGAATGTGTTTGGTGGTTTGTTTTGATTGCTTTTTTTCCAAGTGACTAATTAAATGCCAAAGTGAGACCCACAATTTACCTAAATGAACATTGAAGTAATGAGATTATGATTTTTAAAGCAGGCCATTATTAAGGAAAATCTCATTTATTTATTTATTAACATTGGTGCTGTTATAACAAAAATGTCCAAAATACCTTAGTTTCAAATCAACCATCTGGAGTCTTTCTAAGAAACATAGTCTGAAATAGCAAATGTAAATGCCGGAGCAAAGTATGTTAATTAAAAAATAAAATTATAGATTCTAGGCTGTTCCCAAAGATGTTCAGCTCCATATCTTAAATAGTTTCTGAAAAACGATTTAAACTTTTAATGTTGTATAAATTTAAGAGGGAGAAGTTATTAAGACATGAAACCTGGAAGTTAAAGGCTTTGAGACCTTGCAACCAATGAAATAACTCAGTAAATTAAATATTAATTATCTGCTTCTCCTTTGTTATCTACTGACAAATAATTGTTTTAGAGGTTTGTTTTGACTTTGCATTCTTTTAATAAACAGTCAATTCTTGATTTGTTCATTTTCTTTGTCCTTTATTTGATAAATTTATAATAGCACATATGCACATATGAAAAGGAAAAATAAGATATTTGTTTGCCTTTCATGAGATATTCCTTTCATGATAAGGTTTTCCAACTTTAAAGTTATGCATTGGATTAGTTCTGTTTTATTACATGCTCTGCCTCCTTTATAACAATTCTCCTTTCTTTTCATTACTGCTCTTTCATACCTATTCAGCTTTGCAAATTTTAATAAATGTACGTGGACTTTGTAAAGAGGGAATTCCAAAAAAAGTCGGTAATAAAAATGTTTAACATTTATATGACTAAAATCCACAATCAAAAGATAATTATATACATTGCTGTAGGAACAGTCCTCAAGAACATAATGTTCAGTTTTCAGCTGAGTAGAAATGAAATTTCCAAGGAATTAATGTCTCCTGGATCACCATACTCTCAAATACAGTATTACTGGAATGCTAATTATAAATTCTCTGCCTCAATTTTAAAAACATTGACAGCTTAGCTTAGTGACAAGACTTAGAATCTTGAGTTTTTTCCTTGCCAGATTAGCACAATTTCTGATCTAATACTGAACATTCACAAAAGTTTTATATGTGATTTTGTGATGAAGAATTTGCTCAATAGATATGACTTTAGTTTTCAGAAGGTCATTCTAAAAGAAACTTCAAATTTTTGTTGTGTAAATTGAAACAAAAAAATATAATTTTATATATTTTCATAACTCAAAAAATATAATTTTCCTCTGGAATATTCTATAAATTTTACTATGGTTTCATAGTAAACTAATTGAGTTACATAGAAAACTAGAGAAGAACTAAAAAATCAACATTTTGCAATATTTTAATTGGAATTTCTGACTTTTCTCTGTAGTCTTCTTCAGAAATTTGAGATACTTTGTGGCTTGTAGTTTGCATTTTTGGTATCTGAGGCAAATTTAGACTATCAGTTAATCGTAGATAACATTTGCCTCCAGGTTCCTTTTTTCTTCCTCCTTTTCAGAAAAAATCAAAGTTCACTAAGTACATTAAAGTACTTTAGTATATTAAGATGAATTTGCAAAATTGGAGGACAGATGCGCCATGGTGTAGGCCTCCTATATTAATTTCCAAAGTGGTAAGCAGAGACTTGTTCATGAAATAGTAGATGTGGAGAAATCTCCCTGACTTGGGAGAGAGGAAGACAAGGCTTCGTGTCTTACCACTTCTGAGTTCCTCTGAAGCTGTTTATGCCATTTATTGAAAAACCTTCAGGTAGCTAGTGGTGAGTTTCTGAACAACATCTTCTACCTTCTATAAGAAAGGTGGCGGAGTGGAAGTGTATTGCAAGCCACAAATTCTGATTGTCAAATTGGTCAACTGCAGTCCTCACTGTTCTTGTTATGGTTCATCCTTTCTCTAACCATGACTCCCCTTTTAAAACCAGCAGTTTGGTCCTGGATTACCAGTACATCCAAGTGTAATAGGAAATGACTGCATGGAACTGAGCTCTTCACTGGGGACACTTTGCAAATTTTTTAGCAGTTAGTGCTGCACTTCAGGAAGCAAGTGCATTTATCTACATACACACTGTTGCACAGGTGTGGGACAGTGTGGGTGCATGTTTTATAGAGAGAAAAAATATCAGATATGGGAAGGAGGTACAAATTATCAGAATACAGATTTCACATTTCAGTGTTTCATCTGTGGAATTTGTGGATCCGTAGATAAATGTGTGTTGTGTCCTCCTTTGCAGCCCATCTAAGGAGAATGAGTTGGACAACACTGAGGTCTCTGTTTGAGAATCAGTCTTTTGTATGAGCTGCAAAGGCTTGTGTTCTGTTTCACAAACTGTGGCTTTGCTCTGTGTTACCAACAAGCATGTCAGTGTCAGCTACCATTCCTGTCAGTGTGAGATGTTTGAAGACCAGGAGGCCTATTTTATACTCAGAGGAAACTAAAGTTGCAGAAGACAGAGTTAGTGGTCTAATAAATCCCATTAGTGTAGCTACTTTGAGCTGCTCCATCTTCTGGAAATGCAAGAGCAGCAATGACGTGTTTTCAGACAAATGACAACAGTCGCCTTTGTGGAAGTGATCTGCAGTTGACAGATTATATTGTCATGGTAAACACTGTTGCGTTGGTTTGGTTTTTTTTTTCCTGCTCAGATTTTAAGTGAGGATGGCATGGTATAGACACGTCTAGCTCAGTCTTTGACAGCCAACATACTCTGTTAGAAAGACTGGTGTAGTCATGAGAAGTTTCAGGAACAATTATCCCCATTAATCCTCAGGCAGACGTTTCTGTTCTTTCTAACTCCTGGCAGTTATTCAAAGAAGTTTTTGAAAGGACTATGTTAACAAATATAATTTTCTATATTACCAAAGCAGCAAACAAGTAAGTTTGGTGGCAGCTAAGATTTCAGTAGACCACTCTGTCTTCTCAAAGCCTATGCAAATGGAAACGTTTCTTCCAGGCTTTTATAATATCCTTCACAACTCCTGTAGTGACTTACTGTTTCTATTCATGGCTTTTGCGTCTGTATTTTATAATTATTCTGTCTCTTTCCTTCTTAAAGATAAATGGGCAGTCCTGTACAATACTAGCACTTTTCAACTTTTGTAAAAATAGACAACTCTACACATTCTTTGACAGCACAAGCTTTATCTGAACACACAGATTTGGAAAATGTGGTGTTAAAAAGGAATACCACTGAATGGGGGTGTTTCTAGTGAAGTTTGAGAAGAATTAGCACAAGATCTGGCTCTGTCCAGCATTTCAGTCTATTGCCTGTTTCAACAGAAGAAATTAATGATAAAAATACAACTTGTTTCAGGAAGTCCTTTAGCCACTAGAAGCTATAGATTGCTGGATCCAGGTAAAGCATCATTGTATGCTCTGCTTCTCCTTAGGCACTTCTCTCTTAAAACTAGGGACAACACAGAAAAATGCATTTCTCCAAGTATGCTACTGGCGATTATGGGGGACAGAACACTGGGAACATTGGCCTTTGATCTGACCCTCCATTGACAGTCTTATGAGCTTGTTGGGTTCTTATCAGTTTGAGATAAAAACAGTAGCTATGTGTAGAATTTTGTTTGGATATCCATGGGAGAGAAAACCCAGGTTAACTTTGCTGTAGGTGTTAAGCTTTCTCTCCTGTTACTGTGATGCTGATAGCAATTTCCAATCTATTTAGAAGTATTCCATCATGAAAAAAAGTTTCTCTGTGTAGAAGCTCCTGATGTGTTATGAGAGTGGTAGAATGCACTGAGCAATTATGCAAAGACTGTGGAGTAGGTAGTAGGCAGTTCTACCTGTTATTCACTCTGTTATCTGGTACCTCTTGATCTTGTAGTCTACATACAGACTGTAGTATTCATATCTTGTTCTACTAGAGATATTATGTGGCAAATGTCCTTTCAATTCCACAGCATTTAGTAATCAAGTCTGGCTCACCATGCATTGTAAAAGATACCGATATACACAAAGGCTATGAGTTGCAATACTTCTCTACTTTGCTGGGATCTATATTAACTTATAACATCGTAGAAAGAAGACTCAAGTGTCATTATGAACAGTTCAGTGAAGTCCTCTAGTTAGAACGATTGTTAAAGAAAACAAGGAAAATATGAATATTTGTAAAGAATGAGATGGAGAGTATGTGCGGTACATTAAACCACCACTTGTGCATACTAGAACTACTCTAGCCTGAAATACTGAGTTGAATCTTTACTTCCCACCACCACCAGAAAGGAATATAGCGAAGAGTTTAGGAATCTAGAGATACATAGTAAACTTGCCAAGATACATAAGGAGCAATCCCATGTGAATGAATATTGAGATGATTTGCTCCATATAATTTAGAGAAGGTATCAATCAAAAAACCAAAACCAAAATACATCTACTGCACTTTCCTAATACTGTAGTAAATGATGCATCCTATTTTCCATGGGATCATGGAAACCATGCATTCCAGTTTCATAATACATTCAGACCAAGTAAATATTCAAAAGTAGAACAAATATAACAGAAAAGCAAATACAGTTGTGGAACTTGCTGCCACAATGTGACTTCTGAGATTGATCTCAAATTCAATTAGCACTGGATGTTTCAGTGAACAGTAAGAATGTTACAACAGATTTGGGATAGAGGGAAGTCCAGTTGTTATCAAAATATAGAATCATAGAATCATAGAATAGTTTGGATTGGAAGGGACCTTTAAAGGTCATCTAGTCCGTGCCATGGACATCTTCAACTAGATCAGGTTGCTCAGAGCCCCCATCCAACCTGATCTTCAATGTTTCCAGGGATGGGGCATCTACCGCCTCTACCACCTCTCTGGGCAACCTGTTCCAGTGTTTCACCACCCTCATCATTGTAAAAAAATTTCTTCCTTATATCTAGTCTAAATCAACCTGCTTTTAGTTTAAAACAATTCCCCCTTGTCCTGTCCTAGCAACAGGCCCTGCTAAAAAGTTTGCCGCCATCTTTCTCATAAGCCCCCTTTAAGTACTGAAAGGCTGCACTAAGGTCTCCCCAAAGCCTCCTCTTCTCCAGGCTGAACAACCCCAACTCTCTCAGCCTTTCTTCACAGGAGAGGCGTTCCATCCCCCTGATCATTTTTGTGATCCTCCTCTGGACCCTCTCCAACAGGTCCATGTCTTTCCTGTGCTGAGGGTCCCAGAGCTGGACGCAGGACTCCAGGTGGGGTCTCACCAGGGCAGAGTAGAGGGGCAGAACCACCTCCCTCAACCTGCTGGCCACGCTTCTTTTGATGCAGCCCAGGATACAGTTGGCCTTCAGGGCTGCGATCACACATTGCCAGCTCATGTCCAGTTTTTCGTCCACCGGTACCCCCAAGTCCTTCTCGGCAGGGCTGCTCATATCCCTTCATCCCCCACCCTGTATTGATACTTGGTGCAGGACCTTGCACTTGGCCTTGTTGAACCTCATGAGGTTCACACCAGCCCACTTCTCGAGCTTGTCCAGGTCCTTCTGGATAGCATCCTGTCCCTCAGGCGTGTCGAGCAGCAAAGTTATAAGAATACTAGAGTATGTCACTCATTTACCCATATAGAAGTTTACGACAATTAAAAATAGAAGGATTTTTAATACGATTAAAATTTGAGGGTGGATTTAATTGATTTTTTTTTTCTTAGTAAAAGAAGTTTTGAATGTTTTGAAATCAAAACAGATGGTACTGTAGAATTGTTTGTATTTGCTCATAAGATACATAAAATATTCAGTATCATTTGGGAAATAAAAGAAACATAAATAAATAATTGACAGTAACAACAAAAACCTCTTACTTTCCTAGAGGAAAAAAAATGGCTTTTTCAGATATGCTAATATTAGAGTGGAGGATCCATTTCAGGTACTACCAGCTTTTGTGCCCTCTGTGCTCTGGTTTATACTAGTGTGTTGGGGTTTGGGGAGGAAATAAGTGTGCTTTTTTGTTTTTGTTTTTGTTTTTGTTAAAATAAAGAACCCAGACAGTAGGTAGTTCAGAAAAATACCTTAAACTTGGCAATATGTCTTAATATTGATGATGTTCCATCTGGGTAGTTCTGGCTCTGAATATAAACATTTCCCTTGGTATCTAGTGGAAAACTATTACAGGCATATTAATAACTCCAGAGAATTTTGCTAATCTTCATTTCGCTAATCTTAACCTTTAGTAATCCACACTGAAAACTGGCAGTTTTACTACTGTTAGCAATGACTTTCAAGACTCCTGTAGACTTTTAACTTTTTTATACTTATGCTGTATTTACTAAACCAACAGTTATCAGTAACAAAAATTGAAGTTGTCTAAGGAAGCAAAATACATTTCACAACACATAATCCCGACATTTTAAAGGAAACAATAACACATAATAAATCTACTTTGCCAAATTTTAATATTGCTTCTTTTCCTGCTAATTATAAAAATTTCACAGTTGTTTGTTCAAATTAGAAAGTTTCTTGTTCTGTATATGTACCACTGAAACAGTTAAATAAATTATTGTTCCTGCTATCAACATAATAATAATTCATAATTATTACCTGAAGTGATTGACATAATGCTGACTTTATTCAGTCATATATGAAACAATTTATGTAAATACAGGTTCAAGGTCTTTGATCTTTCTGCTTTGATCCATTTGTATGCCAGCACCTTGGCTTTCAGGAATAGTCGCATTTGTGTGCCTGTGTGAACTTCCTTGCTAACATTTAAATAATAGGTTCTGGTAAAATCACTGGTAGTATGAAACTTCCTCCTGATCCGAGTATTGCTAACATACCTTTCTTTTTTTTTTTCTAACACTTTAGCTACTACTCTCAAAGTGAAGTGACTTGATTTTTCATCTTCATGGAAACTTTTTCAAGTTGCATAGAAATGTATTGCTATTCTCTGTTGTGTCGCAAATATTGAACCTTTCTTTACTCTTAGATCAAAAGGAAATATGCAAGTTATTTAGTTACACTAGGTATTTAAAAAAAAAAAACCTGCAAAATTTGGAGATTGTAAAAACGTAAATATTTTTAAATCTCTTTCTCACTAGTCTAATATGTCTGATTTTACTCATTAATTTCTTTAGGATAACAAGTTATAGTATATTCACAATGTGCGTTATTCTTGAACTGTGCTGGGTTTTATATAAAATGAAGAGATGAGATGTGTATCATGATTTTTAGCAAAGATTTACAGTATGTTTTTATTCAAACAATATTGAACAACATATTGCTACTGTATTTTCATGTTGCCTGCATTTGGGCAGGCAGCAAAAGTTGTCTACAGTATGCTTGCTAAAAATTTAGTTGCAGAGAAAGCTCTCAGTGTCTAGTTATATTTGAAATATTTGAAGATTTAATTTTGAACTCTTCTAAATTCTGTAGTTTATATTTGTATAGTTTGCAAGGTTATATATAGCATTAGTAAAATGAATACTTTTGTCTATAACAGGGAATAAAGTTGCCCATTTTATTTAGTTGTATTGAAATCAGGAATGGGATATTTAAAGGACTAGGACCTATGTAAGCTAAGTGTGAGATATGGTGATCTCAGTTTTGGTATGTTTCTTTTACAGAGTATCTTGTGGTAATTTAAGATAAAAGTCTTAAAATAAAACAAAGAAATTTTCAGGTGCATTTTAAGAAAATACTTTTTTTTTCTTTAAAAAAGTGTTTTCCAGGCCTTCACCTGTCATTTATATTTAGAATAAATTACATTTCTTGTTCAGCTGTTTCTATTTCTCATATGTACAAGAAACAGCTGTACTCAAAACTACATGGTTGCCCTTGTTTTTTTCATCTATTGATTCACTCTGCTGGGTTGTTCAAACCAAAAAAAAAAACCACCACCACAGCTCATTTAATTTGGACAAATAGGATGTAATCCCAAATGCAGAAGGTATTATTTGTACATTCATTTTACACTGTTGTCATTAAAAAAACAAACAAAACCAAACACAAGAACCATCTCATCTTTTCTGCTCCAATATGAATGATTAAATGAAAAGCTGATTTGATTTCTGTGGGGGAAGAATTGGCCTCAAAGGTTATAGTCAGCACACACTTAAGGTTGCATGCAGCATTGGTAATGTGAATATTTCCTCTGCCAACAGTGAATGAAGTTACACATGTTATTTAGTCCTACAGAGGTCAGGACTTCAGCATTTGCTGGAGTATGGACCAACGTAAGTAATGTCAGTGCAGCCTAGAAGATGCTGATATTTTAAATTAACCTTTGAATAGAAGCATGTATGTGTATATACACACTTCTTTTTTCCATTTTTCTTATTTTGCTAACTGTTTAACACATTTTTATATTACATGAAATGTCCTGTTCTGAGCAGTCGTTCATATATGTCAGATTTGTTTGCTGTATGTTAATTTCTGCAGTAGCATGTTTCTCTTAAAGATGTTATTTTAGAAGTATATATCATAAATGAGAACTGTCTGTGCTTTCCCTTAGCTTCTAATTTTCATGCTCTGCAATGCTTAGGGTTTGTGTATTCATTCAACTGTAATATTCCTTTGTACATATACATAGCTGATCTGTTTAAGTTGAACAGTAGTGTCTCCTGAATATTGCCTGCAGCTTCTAACTTACTTCATATTTTAGAAAGATACTTTTGTGCCTTTGTACGATAAGAAACATGATGGATTTCTACCAAAACATACGGATTATTTTTTTTAAAAGGGGACACATTTCAACATTCATTCCTTATTTAAGTTACTAAGGATTTGACTGAGTAAAGTTGAAGTGGCAGATCTTATGGGTCAGTTTTTAGTTCTGCGGTGTGTATAGCTTGGGGTGGAGTTTGCAAGCTTGATTTGACTTTCACAATATCATTCCCTGGATCTGTCCCTTAGTCCCAGGCTCAGGGCATGCTCAGATGGACAGGCTGGCCTCTGCAGACAGCTGGTTTATAAGGAAAGCTGGGCCTGCCTTAGCTTGCAGCTCAAAATCTAACAGGAGCCCCGTGCTCCAGGGGAATAGTCAGTATCTTTCCCTTCTTCTAGGAAAAGGTGAAGCTAATTCTAGATGTAAAGTTGAACACCAGTGAGATGCAAAATGCTATATCACAGGATCTTCTGTATGCAAGATCAAGATACTGTTTCTCAATCAGTGTTTAATTCTCCTAGGTAGGGGGAAGGCCTTAAAAAAATCGGTGGTTGTAAGGTTTGAGAAGCACAGCTATAGCAGAAAACTAAGAAAATTTCCTTTCCTATTACCACACACTGTGACCTTCAAGATCCAAGTATTTTCAATCCATCTTTTGAAACCCATGCACAAATAAATTATATGATTATTATTGCACACATGTACACATTTCATTCTGACTGAGCAGATCATGAATGATTTTTACTTTGATTCTGGATCATCAAGCTGAAAAGGTTAAGAAACAGTGTGCTATGAAAAGGAACCCTTTTCTGAAGCCAAAAACTGCATTACTTTAAAAGAGATTTCCACGCAGAAGGAACGCTCACTTCTCCTAGAGTGTACATTTGCATAAATCTTAGATAACTTTTGGCAACATTCACCTGAAAGATGTATGAAAATCCTGAGCTCTTACCTTGTGCAGAGCTACAACTGATATTAGTGGAAATATTACGTAGAAAAAGAGCAAGGATTTTCACAGCAAAGAACTTCAAGCAGAATGATTTAGACTTGCTGATTATTTTCCATCAGCTTTCATCACAATTTTAGTCACTGGAATCGTCACACACCGTACAAAATATTAAAGCCAACATTTGTCTGTAATAATCTGTGACAAAGAAATAGCTTTGAATATGTGGTTGGAAAGACGTTTTAGTATTTGCTGACTGACTGTCCATGAAAATGAATAATATGCTGACAGCAACTGTGTTAATAATAATTAGCTTGTGCAGCTGAATGTTAAGCAAGCTCTTCAGCACTTGTCTCTGAAAAATATTTCTGAAAAATCTTGACATGGTATTGTTCCAGTTACTTGAAATCTTGATTTCCAGGTGCATCAAGAGGCAGCATGTCCTCCACAGTGCAGTTCCTACCCCCGTGCTGGTTTTACAGGTTTTAACCCCATACAACATAACCGAAACTTGTTATACATACAATATAACTGAAACTTGAGTCAGTGGGTTCTTTTCCCACAGCTTATTTTTCTCAGTGGTACAAATTGACTACCACTCTATGCCTCAGCATGCTTAATAAAAGGAATATAATAAACCGTTATGTTAATGCAGCACAAAGGTCACAGTTCAGTCTTTATTTGTTTTACTTAACGTAACCCTTAAAAAGATAATGGACGAATGTATTCTGTCAGATATAGGGCTTCGGACATGGTGCAACAAGTTACTTGGAAGAAAAAGAGAGAATTTTTTTTTTACTTTTTAGAATGGACTCATTTTTTAATTAGAAACTTTGAATGTTGAACTCAGTTTCACTAATGTTCGTTATCAGCCTTCTTTATGAGATGGACTAATTATTAAAACATGGAAATCATTTCTCTTTCAGCATATGTGGAGACAGTAACCTCTTGGGGTTTTTATTTTGTGTTGAATTTTCATTATGTCATTACATTTTTTGTTTGTCAAGTATATCATGACAGCGTCCTTTTTAAGAACTGAATGTCTGTGTTTGCAAATCAGACTCCATTCTGAAAAGAAACTTCTTAAAGTGCTTCTCAGCTAACATGAAATAGTTACAGTGTTGAGATAATTCCATCTCAACAGTCTTTGTGCTTTAACAAGAGGATCCAAAACTAGCGACGGAACCATGTTCCTGATGTAGATTATTGCAAGTTATGGATTTCGTGAGCTGAAATGAGCTCTAAGTTAATGTCATGAATGGCACCATGGAGATTTTATTCTTGCCTTTTCCTCAGTAATCTTCAGTTCATCATATTGATATAGAAAAAAATGAATTCCCTTACTGATGAAGAACATGTGGATGTTTTCTTTTTGCCTTTGTTTTCCTTTGTATTTACTGTATATAAATTACTTTAAAAATAATTTTGTGCTAGACATCATAGTGATTTTCACTTTTCTGGCAGTGGTGAAGGATCTGACTAAGTGATTGTTTAACCACTTCAATATTTGCCTTGCATCACAGAAACAGCACAGAGGAGCTGGAGGATATTCCTGAAGCTAAGCCAAAATATTCTACTTCTTTTGGTCTATGCTAGCATGCTAGACATTTTAAGATCAAGAAAAGTCCATGCAGTTCAAATTCTGGCCTTTTCTTCTGTTAGCTAAATCTGATTCTTGATACCATAAGGTTTATGTGTGTGTTATGTTTTCTAGCTAGCCAGCCGCTGAGAGTTTAAACCCAGCTTGGGAGAGGGTTTCTTGGAAAGATTTATTTCATGTTGTAAAAATGCTCATAGAAAAGAACATGTTATGACTGTCTCTGCCATGAGAAATTCTTTGGAGGCATCAATATGTAATTTAGGAATTCTGCTTGAACTAGAGGTTCTCTGCCTGTAAAAGGTGGGTCTGAGTGCACTCTTTTAAATATGGGGCTTGTTTATACTCTGTATTACTGAATGTCTTCATATTGATCTAAAACCTAAAAAAGGTAACAGAAAAAATTCTTGCTTTAGACACAAGACTAACAATGGAGGGCTGCTAAACTTCAACAACCATAGATTTAATTATAGCACCCACAGACCAAGAGATATTGCCAAGGGCAAACTCAGCTTTCAAGTCTGAATTCCAGATGTTTGGTAAATAAGCAACAGATTCACTGACTGATGGAGGACTTCAGGTAGCAAAGGGGTCACATTCCACTTAACAAAGGAGAAGCCAGAGTTGTGGAACAGAAGTGAGGTTTTAGATGGTGGGACTTGCACAAGAGCAGAATTGTGAAAACATAAAGAACTTCTGAACTACCACCAAAAGTTTGTCAAGAGCAGCAAGGACTGACAGAAGGGAGAAGTCTATCTGTGTTTTGTTTTTATGACACAGTGTAAGCTGTTTTTCTTGTGCTGGATCATAACTTAGGTCACAATAAGCTAAATGTGACTTATATGCAGAATCTTCATAAATCTTATTTGTCTGTTAGCATTCAACGTCTTTAACCTTGAAAAGGTGAGCTCAGGTTACCCATAACCTGAGGAGAGACAAACACGTTTGTGATCCCCCAAAACAACATAGCTGCGCTTCAAGTTCTCATTCTATGAGGTGATAGTAGAGAGACAGTGGAAGGACATTAAACACACCCACTTCTCTTACTGGGGAAACTAAATATAGCAGCAGCATCTAGCAGAAAAGATCAGCTGTGGATATGATAGAAGATGTAACAGAAGAGGGACCAAATCCAACTTCATAATTGGAATTCTTGCTCTATTCCATTGATGCAGTTTTTTTCCAGCCTCATAGCCTCCAAAGGATGGCGAGTTTAACACCTACAGTGAATTTGCTCCCATTTTAGCATTTTAATATGTCTATGGAAAATGTTTGTACTCTGCTAAACCACATAGTACCTTTCTGCCATAATTGCTTCATAGTAGCAAGCTCAGGATTTGATGTACCTGAATGACTAGGCATCCCAAACTGAAATGATTAATTTGTTTGAAATGGGAAGGTTAAGGAAATTTTGCACTAAATTTCTTCTACAAGACAGGTGAGGTTGAAAACTTTGTGCCTGCATCTGTGCTCTATTCCTAACATTATCTTTTAGAAAGATCAGCCTCTGAATATGAAGACATATAAAGACTTGTGTAAAATATTGCTTACTTTATAGTAAGTTTTAACTAGACATTAACAAATCAATCATTTCGACTCACAAGGGAAAGAGATAGGCAGTCTGCTACTGTCTCCAAAAATGATGGAGATAACAGGCAGAAGAATTGGAGGAGGATCCAAAGTGGAACATTGACAGAAGCAGAAACAAAATACAGTCCTAGCTGACTGTGTAGTTGGCTACTATCCCTGCTGACTGATTGCAAGGTCTTGTGATCAAAGTACACGTACTACTTAAGTCCAAATAACTAGCATCCTGTAGCAAACCTCAGTTATCCTCAGGACTAAAAACAGGATTACCCATTAAGATGTGATGAGTTATATTTTCAGTTGAATTTTCAGAAACAACAAACACTAGAGACATAAATTCAGTACTTATAATTAAAAAGAGATATTGTATTTTGGGACACTGCTACAGATCCATTATTAAATAAGGTATCATATTAAATAATACACTATTGTAGCTAAAAAGAAAAGAAAATATTACAGTCACTCTGTATGACTTTCAGTATATCTTTTTTTTGTCAGAGGGTATTTTCTCCAGAAAAACCTTCTGCCAGAGAATTAAGTGGTTCCAACTGAGAAATAAAAAAAAACAACAAGTCAACGTTTTTGAATGTTTAAAACAGGTTTAAAAGCTGTGGTAGTAAACAGTGCAATTAAACACTGCAATTTATTTCTGAAAGATATGTAGGAATCCCAGATAAGGACATTTTTGTGATTTATAGCCTGGTTTATAAACAAGGGTTCTTTTTTTAAAATGTAGTAAAAAGTCAATGTTACATTTTACGCTGTTGCAAATCGGCTGTGATCACCTCACACAATGCTGTGCCATTCGATAGGCAGTGATGTGACCACAGTAATAGAAGGCTCTGAGGCAGAACCTAACACATATAGCTAGTTTTAAGTACCTAATGCGTACACTCTGGTCAGGATGTTTATGCTTTTTTTGTTGGTTACTAAATTCTAAATTTCAAATAACATCTAGTATGTTTTGGTTGAGTTCAAAGACACCTGCTTAATAAGCTGTATGATCTAAAAATGGATCAAATGTACAGTGAAGCTAAAAGAAATTTATGAAGTGAAAGTGACACTATTTAGCAGAAACAACACTTCAATGTAATTTGAAGAAATGAATGATAATTGTTTTCACACTAAAATGTGGGAACACAGCAGGGCAATTCCAAGAAGTGCCAGGATCTTCCTCTCTTACTGGCTTAGAAAGAGATAAATGCATTGTAAATATTCACAGCTTTGATGTTCTCTTCAACTCACCAATTCCTTATAGAACATTTTTCACTCTGTGGTAAACATTTCTGCTGTCTCACCCTGAACTTAGAGCCCTAAATCCCCACACCATTCTTCTTTCTGTTTCCTTGCAGCATAATGTATCATACTCTATCTACTGTTAATATATGCACAGTGGAGGATTTTGTTTCTTGTTTGAACAGGTAATACATTGATTAATAAATGCTGCATAATTTATTGAAGAAGTAATTGCTCATACAGTGATAAGTTAAGCTTTCTAGCAGTACTGAACTTTTGGCAAACTTCTTTCTGGCCATAATTTCTGGTGGAATAATATTGATACAGCATCTCTTCTCAGGAGAAGTGATATAATTAATACTAATTTTAAAGAGGTGATCTGAAATTTTAGGTTGAGGTTCATTTTTAAAGAAAAGGTCAGACTTGTTGAAAAGAAAACTTCTCATGGAAATATAGGGATTCAGATGACAATGTGCTTACTAATGTTTCTTAAAATAAATATACTCAGTAGCTAATTGACAAGCTTGCCTTCAGAAGATGTGAGAGACCCTTCAGGCCCTAGTCTACTTAGTTCAGAAGAGGGACACTGAAGCTGAGAGTCCATTTTCAAGACGAATGCCCTGGTCTGGATTATGGACTAATGTAGAACAGGTCTCCAGTGCCCTATGTAATCGTTCTTTCTTTGAGACAGTAGATGTTTTTTTATCCATAATGGTACAAGAGAAATAGATAAACACATTAACCAAAAATGGAAGCAAAATTCAGTCACCTCTTATTGTTCTGTTTATAAGGAATAAAAATGAAACAAAGGAAGTGCATAGAGACAACAGCTCTGTTCAGTGAATTGTTCCATTTTCATAGCTTCAATTTGTTTAGTATTTCCTATGATTTACATTTTTCCAGTTTAAGAAATGTTAATGTGGATAATCAGATCTAAAGCGTGGCTTCTTTGTATATATCCCAACATGTTTAAGAGACATTTGTAGAAACATCACATTTTTGAGAGACCATGCACTGGATTACTAGGCATAAAGTCTCACTATTTACAAAGGCAATTTTACTGAATATTATTTGGAACAGTAAAAGGAGAAGCTCACTGTGCTAGTTGCCAGTAGGTTTCTGGATGAAGTTTATGACGCTGATGTCAACCTGTCTGTTTTGGATTTTCTTTATTGACAGACAGCTTCCTTCTGAGTGTGACACTGAATCCACTGTGCACACTGAGGTACTTGAACTTACAGGCCTGGCTAAAGCAATGGGGCTGCTGGCTCCTGCTGTGCTAGCTTTGCTCTGTCCTACCTTCATCAGCTCCCAGGGGTTAATTTCAAACGGAGTCTAAAACAAGTAGCTCCCTACAATGATTGACTAATCCAAGTCTGGCCACTTAATGTGTGATTTTTGTGTTTTCAGTGTATATGAGAAACAAAAAGACAAAATAATACTCTGTTCTTCAACATTTTTTGTTTACCCTGAAGTCAATTTGTGTCTCTTGCCATTTTACTGCACTGGTGAAACAGCCTTGATCCTCAAAACACATCTGGATGTTTACATCAAGTAACAAAGGTGAGCTCAAGGGCTGCTGTCTGAGTGCAGATCAAAGCTTCACCGAGAGGGTTGTTTTTCAGTTTTGTTTTTTTTATGAAGAAAAAAAAAATGTTAATGAAAAGAAATCAAATTTGTAATTAAGCATGTAGCAGGAGTTAAATATAACCCTGAAACAGAACATCTCAGTTTCTTAGGTAAGCTTGATATCCAAATCCATTCTGCCCTTTGTCTCTTTTCTCAAACTGATGCACAAGAGAAAGCTGGCTAAACTGATCTACAAATTATTTCCCTCTTTTCCCTCTGTGCTTTCCTGTTTGTCTTATTTCTACCAAGTAGACTTCATAAAAGTTTAAATCAAATAATTGAGTGTTAGCACTTATGATTGTTTTGATCACTGATTTTTTTTCCAGAGCTGTATACTTAAGGCAAAGATAGTTGAATGGGTGGACAGAAAGGAAACTTGCCACAAGAGTAATAATAAATTAAGACCAATAGTTCCTATTTCTTGTACAGAAAAGTATTAAATATTTTCAAAAGTCCTTCAAATCATGCTCTTCTTCCACTGCCTCTTCTCCTTAAGTGTTCAGGAACTACACTCATAACAACACCACAAGTGTCATACGCCAGTAAGTATGATGCTTGACAGAATTGCCTTGGAGGTTCAATTACTTGGGTGTGTG
Source organism: Calonectris borealis (assembly GCF_964195595.1). Classification (NCBI taxonomy): domain Eukaryota; kingdom Metazoa; phylum Chordata; class Aves; order Procellariiformes; family Procellariidae; genus Calonectris; species Calonectris borealis. The sequence goes on from NC_134314.1 coordinate 23,261,434, forward strand.
ATGATGAATGAAAACTGCCGCAGCTCTCAGAAGATCTGCAACAGACTGGCAATTTTTTGATCAGCTGTGGCAGCCCTATTAAAGCTCTGGTGAGACTGGAGCCTTTCAGTAGTTACAGAATACAGGCATGTCAGAGCTTTGGCTGTTCCCAAAGCACAGTAATGCAGTGAAGATGGAAAAAAGCTCACTTGCAGAATTGCAGTTGCTACGCCCTGTGTCTGGAATGCGTATAACCCTAAGATAAATATTTCAGTAGCTGAGGATGAGCAAACTACCTATTGACACCTTTACTAGAAGGAGGTGAAATAATCTATTCTTGGAGAAAATCCAGAACTGGAGAGGTTATAAAAAAAACCTCACAAAACAGGATAAAGGAAAGAAGAGCCATGGGAGCACCAAAAATATTGCTGATGCAGGATTATATAGAAGCTAGATTTGTGAGTTAGTCAAAGGATTATTATCACAAGACACTTGTGCATTCTACTGTTGACCTACTGGGCCATGAGGACAATGACAGCAATCCTCCGCGGGATCTCAGGAAACATTCTGAAGTACATGGTTGTCAGGCCTTGGACGAATGCAATTTTACATATAAAATTCAACCGTGAAGTTGCTGGTTAGTGTCAACCAGCAACCTAAGAAAGGTGAATACATTATTTGTTTAGGTATCTGCTCAGCTGGACAATTGAGAACATGCTTTTCCTTAAGCGGTCAAGTTTAAATATTTCATTATATTTCAATAATAATAATCAGCTTAAGCCTGTGCTGACATTTTTTGTTGAATTAGGTATATTTGTTTGACAGCTGTGGAAAAAGAGAAGTTATTTGTTTCATAGATCAGTAGGACTGCCTCACCTACATTGAATTACTGTGGAAAAGTACATATTGGCTAGGTTTGTAATTGCCAAGTCAGCCTTAATTGTCAAGAATGTAAAACTGACTACTTAGAGTGAAGTAAAGTGAAATGGGATGGAAAAAGGGAGGGTTCAGGGCTATACATTGGGAATTTCAAGAGTACATGTATGCATCTCTGCTGTCCTGTATTTGCATAATCAAGTTACCAAAAATATAGAGCTGAAATAATGAATGACACAAAATGATAAAAACCTGAGATATCTGAAATGGGACCTGTTTATGAAACACTTTCTGTATGCAAACCCATGTTTTAAAAGCCTACTTTCCATGAGAACATTGCTGCAGTTATTAACTGACAGTCAGGATGCTTACATCTATGTTATCAAACTAGTGCATTTTCTATATACAGATATCCCATGATACCTCCAGCAGTTAACTCATCCTCTGTAAACACAGAGAATGAAGTTTAATTCGCTGTTGAACAAAGTCTCCTTTCAGGTATCTTTGTTGTTACAAAAACAGCCCAAGCCGTCTCTCTTGCAAGAGACATTCAGACAAAAGCATGTATGTATTCAAAATGAGCACTTTTATCATTGTAATAAATTTTGAGCTTAATATGTTTAATGTAATTTATATACTATTTAATGTAAGACCTCTTTGGTGAGAAGTATGAACAGTTAATGACGTGCAAAACTCTTCTATGTAACTGTAAATTCTAAAAGCATTTTACAATTAATTGAATTCATTATGTCTTGAAACCTGGCATTCTGGGAATATTCTAGCGATTGATAATAAGTCTGCTTTCCATACATACACCAAATTCTTCTGTGCCTACAGCTGCATCCATAATTTTCACTGTGAATCAGTGTACTGTATGTGTAAGCGGTCATAAGATGAATAAGATTTAATAGTTTTAGTATAAAAACTTATATTCTCATTTTAGATAAAAAACAGCTGTAACTACTAGATCAATTGAACATTTGAGCTATACAAATATTTACTTTTTCCTGTAAAACAATGGTGAAATATTTGGGGAAAAATATTTTGATCAGTCGTCCTACCACTTGCTCACAAATGCTATTTGTTATTAGCTTAGATTTTTAGCAAAGATTTTATTTATTTTTTGCTCAGTCCAAGGAAAACATCAGGAGAAAATATGTGCACTGCAAGGGGAACAGCTCAGGATGATCACTTCTATAATGTTAGTCATGGATGAAGATTTTTAGTTGTTTTCCATTTTGCATACATTTTGTACACCCATCCATTGTGTTGTTCTCCTTGTCCCTTTAGTCACACAAAGCAATTCCTAAAGAATGGGCTGCCTCTCATGAAAGGGGTAAATGCTCCTTTTTTTTTTTTTTTTTTTAAATAAACTCAAAGTCCCAACCTGTAGAATTTCTGGGGAGCAATGCTGAGGAACTTTTTTTGGTTATTAATCTCTACAGACATTCATGAACTTAATCCTAAACTTGTTTCCAAAAATTAGAGTATCTGTTGATTACTCAGCTGCTGCACAATTCATCAGTGACAGAATTAAGAAATAAATGGACCAACTTGCATTAAAATGCAAAATATGGTCAGTGACCTATAAATGAACCTTAAAAATATAATTCAAAAGGGTATTTTGTTCTGGATGTCTGGGGTAAAAATAAGGACTGGGAAAACATGTAAACTATGAGCACCATTCCTAATAAGTCCTGCGCAGGTTATATATCTCAGCCGCATACTGACAATACCATCTCTCCTCCAGCCTGTACACCCTTCATCTCTCACTGCTGTAGGCTATTCATCATTTTGCAGATACAGTTACTGTCCTTCTTTCTCCCCCAAGCATATTACCCAGCTCTTCTCTCTTTGTTGTTGTCTTTTCTCATTCCTCAGCAACTTCAGACTTCCTCAGACTCACCTTCAAACCTTGTATGTCAAGCCTGCCTACAGTTTGGCTCACACTTGGCCCTGCTGTGACTTGTTTACTTTGATTTAATTAAAATGCACCCATCCAGAACTCTAGGTGCATTACTGACTGCCTGCCTTGCAGAACGTTTAATTTCTGCAGTATTTTCACACTGCTTTCTCTCTATGCCTGGAACAACCTCCTTCTTCAATTACAAGCAACCTAAAATTTCTCCTTCAAAACCACCTTTTGAATCCTTGCTAAGACTTAACTACCAAACCCCTATTTTTACCTTCTTTAGCCAGGTAGGATCTTAATTTATTTCAGTCACTGAAGAAATAAACTACTGCAGTTAGGAAGGTTTATGCCCAGCTCAACCTTTAAGTCATGTTTATCTGTGAATTCTTTTTTTCCTGGTCGTGTTAAGATTTTTATTTTAGCGTCAGGAGAGTAGCTTCATCATATGAGTACTAATTCCTGTGCTGTGGCTGAAACCACTGTGTTGTCCTCTGTTATCTAAGTACCTTTCTGATGGGAAGATTTAGCAGATGGAAAAGTGTGTCTTCCTAAGTGAGCCAGTGGTTAATCATGTTCACCGATTTTTTTTTTTTTTATTTTTTTAAAAAAAAAAGGAGAAGTTGTGACTTTCTCATATACAGAGCCTCGGCTTTATTCTTAAGTGCCAAGAACATCCACAGCACTCTGTAAAAAATAAATAATTCAGGCAATTAGGAACCTGAATAAATAGAATTTATTAACCTTTTGGATGTGTTTGTTTTTCAAGCAAGGGAGCTTTCTTATCCCTCTTTTCTTTATTTCTGTCCTTATTTCTCTCTCTGTTTCCAGTTCTGTCCTCCAAAGCTCTTTCTCATCCTTTCTTCCCACTCCATCCTGGTACTACTCCTTCTCTCTGCATATTGCTGATGTATTCTGCTTTCTGTTTGGCGTTTTGCTTTTTTTGTATCCTTTACCCATACTCTAACATCCTGCACCTTACCCCCACTACAAGCAACAAAGAGAAGTAACCGTGCTTCACGTCTGCTCATCTGACCTTTTTTTTAAAGACCTCTATAAGGTGAGATGAATCTTCACCTTAAAAGCAATGACAGAAGCAGATGTCACAGAAAACTGCAGATATCAGTTCTTGGTCAGATGAATTCCACCCTCAGTAACTGCTCCAGTTTTCTTTGAAATGTGATCTTGGAAGGCCTGGACCATTTATCCAGCAGTCAGTCAAGAACGGATGCTGTCTGGTTTGCCCGGTTCTACCTCTGGAGCCTCTACAGAGACTCCTAAGGGTCTCATTTTTGTGCTTAGAGAGGAGGAAATGTTTCTTGCTTATAAGTTGCTGGGTGAAGAGAGTCATCACTGCTATTGGAAGCAGAAGTAGGTGGGTTAGTACGTACAGGCATACTAGAACCTTAACACAGCACATTGGTTATAATAACATCTGTGGGAGGAGTGCAGAGGAAAAGCAGAGGTACTGCATTTGCTGCTCTGCTGCTCCTGGTGCATACTTGTTTGCTAGGCTTGTTACAAAACTGCTTAGTTTTTTTCTTGAAACACCCACGTTGTGGTTGGTGCACTGCTGTGCTCAAGACTGCAACCAGCCTTTCACAAAAAAGTGGGGAGAAAATGGCAAACCTTGAATTCCTTCAACTGTAGGCTCAGCTGCTTGGAAAAGACTTGGAGAGGACAAGGAGAGTTCAGGCCAGCACAATGCTCAAGGAACTTGGTGACTGTCGGAAGATTCCCAGTTACAAAGCTGTTCTAGAAATGCACCTTTAAAAAGCTTTTTTTGGAGTAAGACTATGTGTACATTTCTAAAACTTTTATGTTCCTGCAGAACCATTTTTGAGAAATACTTTTTTTGCTTTGCCATTGGGATGTAAAAACAGAGGTGTTATGGTATTTAGAACAAGATATTTATGAGAATGCATTATACAGGTAACAAAGATCTTGAGAGATCTGAAGTCCTTATCTGCATTTTCAAATCAGAAGTGTACTTTGGCTAAATATCTTCATTTCTTTCATTAATCCAACTTTGGTTTAGGTTTCCTTTTTTTTTTTTTTTTTGCAATGATGGCTGCAAAACATAACTCAATATACCAAGTCAACTGTAAAATACTTAATTTTTTTCTGTAATCAGTGTTTCGTTTTAATGTTTTATTGGTTGTTAGTACACAAAGTATTGTTCTGTCACCTTCAAATTACAATTCTGTGTTTTTCTCTCTGTTCTGATGGTAATTTCAGTCCCAGAAAATCAAGCATTACTGAACTTTACTCTAAAGGTGCTTAAAACTGGTATAATACTCTGTTGAGAAAAGAAAAATGATGCTATACATATATACATTTTTATTAATATTTCTTTTGTCATGGAAGTCTTTGGAGTATGTTTCTAGGCTCTCTAATCAGAAATGCTAAAAAGTATTTAACAGTTTTAATTTTCATTTCTTAATTTAGGAAGACTTTAATTCATGATCGAAATATTTGGTTATCCTCAGCATGCTTGGTTCAATATTTTTTCTAATCGGTGTCACATTTCTTCTATTTATCCAAGTATGGCCTTATTTTTTATGTTTTTGAAATGCTTTTTGTGGTCTTTTTTTAAAAGATGTTTTTATTATATTTTTGAAACCTGCGTGACTGAAGAAGAACTTTTACTTTCCTATAGGTTAGAGTATATCATATATCCCATTCTGGTGATATATAGCCTGTAGCAAGCCAGGTGATGCGATTAGATATGTAGATCAAACAAGGGAGACTTTTTTTTAGCATTAGAGGTTGTGATCTCATGAAAGCTCAGATTTTTATCAATTCTAGCCTATTTGGATTCTATTTTTTCTTGTGTTGTAAATGAGCACAATTTCATTAAAAAGATATCTGTCTTTTTTAGTGCACATACTTTCATTTTGAGATTCTAAAACTTTGGCTTGATTTGTTCTTGACCTGCAAGAAAATAACAACTTTTTTCTCAAATATTTTCTAATTATTTTGGTAGTTGTGTACAAGGGCTAATTAAAGCAATTCGAGAGAAGCTGAAAGAATTTATTTCAGAAGCAAGAGATTCTTGTTGCTATGTTGCACTGGCCATTTCAGTCTTTGACTTGAGCAGTGTGTTCCCCAATATGCAACCCTAGCTGCTTCCAACTCCATTACAGCAGTAGATTCTGACATTCAAAAATATAGGAGCAAATTCAGAGTACAAAACAAGTTTGAATTATTGAAATAGCACAGTATTTCATATACTTCTATATGTGTTTGCTCTATCAGCTTAGATTATATTTACCTTCACAAAGGCTTTATCACATGAACACATTAAGTTACTCATGTCCATTATCTTTTCATCTGCAAATTCAGCTGAAAGTTTGACCAAAGTAACAAAACAAGAATTTATTTTAGCTTTACAAGAAGGATAGTAGCTGCCATTTAAGTCTCTTAAGATCTTAAAAAATTGGATTGGACTAAGTAAATAAAATATGTTCTGAAATTCTTTCTTTGTATGTAATTTAGAGTTTACATTAATATGTTCCATCATGAATTTAGTTGTTTGTGGCTCTTTGAGATCAATAAAGGTTATTTCATTTTAGTGTCTTCTTGTCGGGTAAAGCTCAGTGGCAGTGTTTAACTGATGTGCCTTTGAACATGAGCAAGAGTCAAAATCTAGACAGGATCTGCAGTGTGGCTTGGATTAATTGTATCTGTTGGTCTAGATGAGTTTCTCTGTTAACTAATTCTTATTGCACTAGCAGTGCTAGTGACAGTGACAACCCTCTGACACTACAGCCTGGACATATGATTGAATTGCTTTACTGCATACCATCATGAAGACCTTTTATGTTTCTCAGTCTACCTGAGTAGTCTAGAAAATATATTTATGCGAAAAGAGCATTCAAGATCATAATCCTTTATTTTTCTCATAAATCTCAACGTAATATCCAGCCTAGTGTGAGACTGTGGCAATTAAACTCTATACTGAAAACTATGTGCTTCGTGGATCACTGGATATGCTAATTACCTTTTACTCGGACTGTCACCTGTATTTATGTTGTAGTAAGCAATGGAATAATTTCATGTGCTTGGCAAAATCAGTAGTTATGAAGGTATTTTAATTGTAGTTTATATATTTTTTAAAATAAAACATAAAAATCTGATTTTTTTTTTCTCTGTACTCCAGCTAAATGAAACCAAACATCTTAATCTAAGTAGGTCTGTTGAGTCTTCTGTTCACTTAATAAATGTATTTGCAACGTATCATGTGTTTTCTATTGCAGTTGGTTTTACATGTCCTTTTACCTTTCTCTAAATTGGAACAAACTGTTCAAAGCTTGAGTTGGATAAACATGTGTAATTCAATAACTGTTGATGGATGGTTTATATTGTACAAGCTGGGATGTTATCAATACTTTTTCTCTTCTCTGCCATGGTACAAGGGTACTAACTCAGTGTCATGAAAAAATAGACTATCAATTGGATTGTAATAGTTTTCTCATTTACAACAGTGGTGTTCAGGATCTTCTTTAATTTTATATTAAATTTTATTTTTAATTTTTATTTGGCTATTAGATGTAATCAGGTAAAACAGGCAATGGAGTAAATATACGTGAACATCCACTTCAAATGTAGCCAAATTCTTGTTTGTATTTTATCTGAAAATGGCATAATGACAAATGTGACTTCCTTGACTCACCTTATTTAAAAAACAGAAGTAGAGTTAGATTTTTTTGCAAAATTAATACAGGAAAACCTGTATTAGGGAGATGTGGAAGGAGTCTTGTAAAGCAAGAGACTACCCCTGTCTGAGCTCTGTATGGAAATAAGACGAAGTTTTATACACAATGAACATATTAGTCAACAGAAACTAACACCATTGTATTATTCCCCTAAAAGACTTTGCCATTTCAAGACAAAGAATCGAGTTTCTGAGTAAAAAATATTATTTATTGTAGGTGACATTTTGACATTTTATCACACATTCACGTGAAAAATAATTGTTTCTGTAGAAGTTCCTGGTAATGTACAAGCTATACCCAGGTGGATGGGTTTTTTGGTTCTCTGTTGGGTTGCCAAAGAGTCAACTCCCAAAAACTGCCTGACAAAATCTGTTCCCAAATTCTGATTGAACTCACTAAGGATGCAGATAATAGAAAGTGAAAAAGAGGAGCTTTGCTGTGAGCAAACTAATGCTTTTTAGTAGAAAAAAATAAAAAGACAATAAAGGTACATGTGATGATATTTTGATTCCCTGTTTGTCTACTTCAAAACGCTATATTAGAAAACACAAAGCTCTCACATTTTTTTCACTCCAGCACAGTAACAGCTTAACTCAGTTCTGCCTCTGAAAGCCATAGGTGTTCTTCAGCACTTAGAGGTGTGCGGATTGTTTATCTGTTCAAATACAGGGCTGTGATTGCGATAACAATGCAAATTTTAAACCAGGGTAAAACTCTTTATGTAAGCACTCTCCTAAGAGTAGCAATATATCTTCAGAAGGACGTAATTCAAAAATGAAATCCCACTTTATTTATATTAAAATAAATGTCTCTAGTGATTTCCCTGGGAGCAATGATGACCTTTTGGTTGTAGCTGCACTAAATCCACTTCTACATAAATTTGAGCACTTTGAGTATTTTTCAGATTTTGTATCTTTTGATGATCTTTTAGAGTTTTTTTCTTTCAGTTTCCTGTTGCATCATGTTGTATTTACCAGTATGCCCTATTTTGTTTAAGCTTCATTGTTCTCCAGTAAATGAAACTATATTTGTTCTTGCAGAAATGTTACATATGTAGTGAAACTCACAGGAGTCCCAGTTTTTTAGCTTGATATGATTGTTCTGAATCTGGTTCTGGATCAACAGAAATTTTTCCCCTGTTAAGGTATACTGTGTGCTTATGTGAAAAAATTTTAAAGCCTGATTCTTGGACTGGATGTTCACATAATAGTTAAGAGTAATCATTATCATGCTGAAGGTCTCAGCTTGTCCAGACTGCCTGGACATCAAAGCAGAACTCTTATTATTCAGAAGTGGTGTGGAAGCATACAGGCAGGCTGATTCAACTTTGTAACATACCTGCTTTGTGATAAAATTGTTGTCCCAATTATCTCAAGAACTTAGGTAATGTCAAAGATGAAATCCACAACCTCTTCATAGTTTAATGTGATGGGTTTCACAGTCCATTCAATATTATAATAGTTCCTCCAATATCAGCCTTGTCAGCAGAGGTTTTCAAAGACAAAGTTACCATTATATTCCTCCCAGTCAGTCATTAATTGTCCAGTTGTTTAAATATATATTGTTACTTAAACATTTGAAAGCCTGCAGCTACTAAGTTGGCATTTCCAGCTATAATGGATTCATCCCAATGATTCAAATAAATTAAAAGCTTGAGGTGGCTTCATCAGTAGTTATTAGTTTAGAAATCTGTGATATTGAAAGTGGCATATATTACTTGCTCATACTTGATTCGTCTGCAGTGGTCACTATCAAATGACAGATTCAAACAGATGACATCAAGAAGAGAAGTAAAGTAATTTAGTCCAGTCTCTGAGCTCTGGCAGGATCAACTACACCTAAACCAGCTGGACCTGTGACATGTCTGTACTTAAATACTTCCAAATAAATGATTCAGTAACATTCCTAATTTCTTTCACCCTAACAATTGAAAAGTTTCTGGCTATGCAGCTTTGATAGTATTTTTTGCAAACTACATTTGTTTCTTCTCTACCCTACAGTGGCCACTGAGCAAAGCAGATCACCCTTTTGTTTATAACACATTTGTGCATGTTGGAAGAAAATTACTGTGTCACTTCTCAGTCTTCTTATCTTTAAACTAATCAAATTCTATTGCTTGAACCTTTGCAAGCAGGTTATATTTTCTACTCTTTCTAATCCCTTTTTCTGTTCCCTGCAATTTTCTTCATTTTATCTCCATCTTCCTTAAAGTGTTGTTGTGAAAAGAGGACACTGCATTACTTGGAGCTCACTGATGCTGAATTGAGCACAATTATTGCGTCTTTATCTGCTCAGCTGCTGTTTACCCTTTTACTCCATGTGTTATGACTGTGTTTGATTGCTGTTTTCCGGGTATAACACTTTGGGGTTGCCTCTACTGAATTCAAGCCAGCTGCTGTAATTTCAATCCCTAGTCTAAAAATAATTTTTATTCCAGCCTCCAATGTGCTTAGAACCCTTCCGCACTTAGTCTAACAATCAAATTTGGTCTTGTCTTTGCCATTACTAGTGGAACTGATGAAAATGCTTGGTAGATCTCAGCCCTTACAGTCCCCTATCTAGTCTCTAGAAGAAATCTTCTTCCAGTTTGACAGCAAATCATTGATAATTGTTCGCTGAAAACAATTTCTCAACTGGTTGTCCACCCACCTGATGGTGATTATATCTCCTGCCTTAGCTTATTTATGAGAATATTATATGGAATAGTGTCAGAAGCTTTAATTAAAAGTCAAGATATATCATATCTACAACTTCCGCTTTATCCAGTTAGTTTGTCAAAGAAGGAAAGTAGACTGACTTGACATGATTTCTTTTTGACAGATGCATATAGGTTGTTTTACTATCTTATCTTCTAGGAACTCACAGATATAATGTTTATTACTTACTCTAAAGTTATTAATTTGACTAGGTGGTTCTCTGTTAGCTCTGAGAAGTTTTTGTTGTTTTTTTTTTTCCTTCTCCTACAGGTCCTTGATAAATACTTACTAATATTCAGAATTCCAATGGCTAATTTCCTAAAAACTCCAAAGTGAATTTTTTCAAACTCTGCTCCAATGCTCACATTTTACTGCTCTGCATCTTCTTTCAGCATGTTTTCTTCATCAGGGCATTTTAATATACTTGTTAAATTAATTCTGTTGAGTGGGTCTTCACAACTTGTCTTTTGTGTGAAGATTTGAAGATTTAGGAAAAAGGCAATGAATAGGTTACCCTTTTTTATAATCTGTAATTTGGTCTCCATTCTCTTTTACATTATTTTGTTTTCATCATTCAAGTATAGTTATGGACCCTTTCTGTTGCTTTCTCTTCCTTGTTCTAATAAGACCTTTTCTTTTGGTACACTAGTCTCTTTGATTTCTTTTCATATGAACATAAACTACTCCTTTATCCTCAGTGATATGTGCTTGTTATCATATGTTTCTGTGATTCCTTTTCTGCTTTCAGATCATTAAAGAGCTCTTGGATCAGCCAGAAAGATCTCTAACTTTGCTTCCTCTATTTCCTTCACATACACATAATTTGTCTTTGTGCATTTGATAACAAAAAGTACAGTCTTGCTAATGGGAATATTTTCAAACTCTATGCTCAGATTAGTTGAAAGGTGCACTTGCTATGATGTATTCTTTGAATAAGCTACTAAATATACTACTTTGTTTTTTCAGACTAAGAAAAGGCAAGACAGATTTTGAAGTGCACACACAAGGATGAAAAACGTCTCATGATAGTGGAAACAGCAAAAGATTCAGCTTTCAGCAAACCAAGTCACTTAGATTAGCAAATTCTTAATTGTTTGAGCTTTTCTGTAGCTGTTCACAAGAACAGTCAGCTCTTCTCCACTTGATGTTTTGGTCAGGACAGTAGCAAGAGTGGCATAGCCAATTGGATTGCATTTTGTTTTCCCAAAGGTTAAGGCTAAGTCTCAGCAGGAATTGGAAAATATTGCCTCTCAAAGAGATAGATGCTGTCAATCACATTATCAGTTACAACTTTATTTTATGCAAGATAGCAGCTCTTGGCAATTGCAGAGCCTGGAATTCAGTAGGAACCAGCAGCTGGGAGATGTTGCCTTCATCAATGCCTCTGATGATGCTGTCACTCCTAGTTCTTCGTCCTATATTAGCCCTGCTTCATAGCACTATCTATCTACCTCTACTGTCTCCAGCATCTCTATCTTAGCTTGCTTACTCCAACTTAGATTTTCTTTTCAAGAGACACTTGAGGTTTTTGAAGTCCATTATCTTTATTTATTTTACTCTGCCTTCCAATTAATTTAAATATTAACTATAATAGCTGTTTTCCTAATTAATTTTCTCCCTTTAGATTCTCAATCAATTCCTCACTATTAATTAAACTTAAATCTGTCATAGCTGCTCACTGGATCAATAAAAGGAAAGCCTTGTCCATCCTCATTTTCTTCCCAGACCTCCTATTATGACATTGAATAAACTGGACTCTTCCTTCTTCCTGAATTCAGAGAAAACATACTTCTTATGAAGTATAACACTTCCTTTTTTTGCCTACCCTTACAAAATTAATCATACCACTCAGGTCAATATTGCAATTCTGTGATTTGTCTCACAAAGAAATGGTGAAAACAATCTTTCTGTAACTTTAGTTGTTTAGTAGGACAGATAAAACGTTCTGTCTCAAGAGAAAATTATTTCACACAGAATTCCAGAGTAGAGGTATGTATACCAGGGTCTAGTAGAGCTTTAAAATGCAAGCAGCAACTTGCTTGAGTCAGGAAATAATCTGAAAGCTACAGAGTGTGGGCACCAGTTATTTTTTAGTCAGCCTAAACAGTTTCTTCTCTATAGGAAAAACGTTATCATTCAGCAGCAGACACCAATACACTTTACTTGAGAATTTTTGCCAGATAGCGTTATATGGATTTCCAAAGCTTTATATAATATATCCCCATTTATCATGATGCTGTTTGCAAATGCAGCAAAGTCAGAAAGCATCGCCACAGTATTTTGTGTGAATTTATTCTTATTCTTTCATACTCTTTTTTGAGAGCTAATCAAGAAGTGTGACTATCCCTACTCTGATTGCGTAGTTTTGTTACATTCAGTCTACTCTTGCTTCCACAAGTGACAATGTTTACACTGGATATGAAAGACAACACACATGTTTCTTCATAACAAATTCTCAATAGGTTTTGATTCTGCTAGCCTTAATCCTTCACATACTAATTTACATAGATTAAGAACCTCTTTGGCTCTACTCATTTGAGTGATATATATATATATACTAGTTGACATGTAGCCTTACCAAAGAAAAGGGATATGCGTAATCTAAATAATTTTCAAAAGCAAGAGGAAATAATGTTAGTGATTTCAATGCTTGAAGAAGGAAAATGTTCTAACCATTAGGGGTCTGCTAAATCACTCTGGGAAAAACACTGGGAAAACTCCAAACTCTGGGAAAATTGCCTGCATCTTGCAGTTCCTAGATGATGTGTTTTTACCATCCTTTCTACAAAGGGTCACAAATACAGTCTTTCTTCTTTTCTGAGACCTGACTTGAGATGGTGGAGCCTCCTCAGCTGGGACAGAGGGCACTGGGAAGGCGACTTTGAGAATCAGATGGGATACATAAAACAAAACTCTCTGAAAGGCTGGCTCCTAGGCAGTTCAGAATGGACATTCAATGTTAGTTGAAACATCTGACTTTTTTCTCAATATTCCTCAGTTCTTCATGCATAAAATGGGGCATAAAGAAAAGAAATTAGTTTGTGAAATGCTCTTAAACTCTGGAGTTGAATAATCTGTGAGACTAATAATAACTACAGATGTTGTTTGACTGCTCATTGAGACAACAGAATATTGTATAGATGCATGTTAAGTGAGCACCCACCATCAAGAGTTCTGAGTGAAGCCAGAACCCTGTGGAAAACAGAATCAGATCATGTAATTAAGGCCTATAAAGCTAGGGTGACAAATTGAAGTACCCTGGGAAACCTTAATTCTTGCACTTCCTAACTATTGAAAGGCTCACTTATGAAAATAATGCTTTTAATGCATTTTGTGTGTGTGTGAATAAAACATATTTGCAGCTGGTTGGTTGTTGTTTGTGATTGAAAGTCTAATTAATTGTCATGTTGCCTACTGCTTTTCAATGGAAATTTTTTTTTTTTTATTTTTACTTGTTATGTGGAATGGTATCTTTTAGTACCTTTCCGGAATATCAAGCAGCTGGTCCTAATTTTCACTGTAAGCAATAGATTCTGTACAAAGGGGAAAAAAAAACAATGCAGGTGATATTTCAGTGGGAGCTGCAAGCAGCAGCTATAGGCTGTGGACACATACTTGAGCCTGAACTCTCCAATTTATTAACCTAGGAATTCATATAAGCTTTGCTCCAAAGAAAATGCTGAATATGGAGAGGCATGTCTTCCCTCATTGTCCTCTCCAAAGAGAGCTGTTGCCAGTGCTTGTGCCAGCTTAGGAGGTTTGGCAATTGGTTGACAATGTACAGCTGCCTGGACCACAGGACTATGTAGAGGAAGTTGAGATTCTCTCTACCACTTCAGTTAGGAGCGTAGGCTCTTTCCTTGGCATCTATTTACCCTGTGGGAGAACCATGCACATGATAATCAAAAAGAGAGAAAGCTGGGAGAGGAGCACTACAGAAAACCTGCCAAAATGAAATAGTGGGACCAAGAAATGTTCTCATAGCAACCTCACCATGATACATAGTACAAACCTAAACCCAAGTAGGTAGTAGTGCATAAAACAGCAAATAAACTCAGAACAGAACATGTGGGAAGTATCAAGGGTACGCTTCAGAGAGCACAGTTCATTGTGTCTCTTGCCTCTGACAGACTGAACATCCCTCTCCTCATAGCCATGTCTGAAATACTCTGCAAGACTGAAACACAGATCAGAAGTTAGGTCCAGTGAAACCAACTGCTCCCTTCAACAAAGCAGTGTAGAAGAGCCATCAAAAAGTTCTTACGAAACGTGATCTTAGAAATACATTTCCTACCGGACTGTGTGGGAGGGATGAGTAATAGGCTTTCATTGTGTTTCACTTGTATAGGCTTTTTCCCCACAATGGATACACGGTAATTTTCTGGAATCTCAGCAGTAGACCACTTGCTTTGCAATTCATCAAAACTGGCTGTCTCCCACGGCATTCTCCTAGAGAAGCTGGCGGCTCACGGCCTAGACAGGTACACTCTTCGCTGGGTAAAAAACTGGCTGGACGGCCGAGCCCAGAGAGTTGTGGTGAACGGAGTTAAATCCAGTTGGTGGCCGGTCACGAGCAGTGTTCCCCAAGGCTCAGTTTTGGGGACGGTCCTGTTCAATATCTTTATCAATGATCTGGATGAGGGGATTGAGTGCTCCCTCAGTAAGTTTGCAGACAACACCAAGCTGGGCGGGAGTGTTGATCTGCTGGAGGGTAGGAAGGCTCTGCAGAGGGACCTGGACAGGCTGGATCGATGGGCCAAGGCCAACTGTATGAGGTTCAACAAGGCCAAGTGCCGGGTCCTGCACTTGGGCCACAACAACCCCAGGCAACGCTACAGGCTTGGGGAAGAGTGGCTGGAAAGCTGCCCAGAGGAAAAGGACCTGGGGGTGCTGGTTGACAGGCGGCTGAACATGAGCCGGCAGTGTGCCCAGGTGGCCAAGAAGGCCAATGGCATCCTGGCCTGTATCAGAAATAGTGTGGCCAGCAGGAGTAGGGAGGTGATCGTGCCCCTGTACTCGGCACTGGTGAGGCCGCACCTCGAATCCTGTGTTCAGGGTTGGGCCCTTCACTACAAGAAGGACATGGAGGTGCTGGAGCGTGTCCAGAGAAGGGCAAGGAAGCTGGTGAAGGGCCTGGAGCACAAGTCTTATGAGGAGCGGCTGAGGGAACTGGGACTGTTTAGCCTGGAGAAGAGGAGGCTGAGGGGAGATCTCATCACGCTCTACAACTACCTGAAAGGAGGCTGTAGCGAGGTGGGTGTTGGTCTCTTCTCCCAAGTAGCTAGCGATAGGACGAGAGGAAGTGGCCTCAAGTTGCGCCAAGGGAGGTTTAGATTGAACATTAGGAGAAATTTCTTTCCTGAAAGAGTGGTCAGGCCTTGGAACAGGCTGGCCAGGGAAGTGGTGGAGTCACCATCCCTGGAAGTATTTAAAAGACGTGTAGATGAGGCGCTTAGGGACATGGTGTAGTGGGCATGATGGTGTTGGGTTGACGGTTGGACTCGATGATCTTAGAGGTCTTTTCCAACCTGTATGATTCTATGATTCTATGATTCTATGATTAAATAAGTGTTAACATTTATTTATGGTACTTCAGATTTGAAGTGTTGGCATACTTGTGTTTAAATATTTACTGGAATTTTCATATATGTGTTAAAATATTTAAGATATGTCAAATGGGGAGAAGCTGGAAATTGTGGCTTCAGAAGCTATAAAGTATGTACTATGTTGGAAAAGCATGATTTACCTAAAACTTTGGTGCAAAGTAGTTCAAGTGCTAAGATTGTCTGTCTTTATTACTATAACTCTAATAATTTGAAACACAAATTGAAGAATTGTTGAAAAGGGGACCCACGTAGTTATAATCTCTCTGAAAAGAATTAGTTATGAAGGTCATGTTCCCTAAGGAAATCCCATTTCTCTCTCATGATTGATGGTTTCCCCTTTCAGATATTTTTTGCTTTCTCCTATCTCATCACAATAGATAATTCCACACTGTCCTCATCTTGCCTGATTATTTCCACCTTTGCATTGGCCTTTCTAGATAGGTAAGGTATTATCTCTCTCATATACCAAATGTGTTGCATCTAGTTTTACATTTCTGTTCCCCCAGACCTATCACAGAACTCTTTTATCTGTTAGATTCTTCTCATTCTCTTTTTTCCCTTCATCTATCCTTTCACAGTTCTGCTTCTGTGTAAATCTTTTCACCTTTTTTTCCTCCCTCATTTTCCATCAGTACCCCATAAACACTGTCTAGCTTGCTCCTTTTATTGCTTTCGGTTTTTGCTTTCTCACCACAGCACTGTGACCTCTCCAGTTACTAAGATGATTCCTTTTCCAAAGCCACCTACTTTTGGATAGCTTTCTCTTTTCCAACTCAGATGCTGAACACATGTATGTTAATGTCTGTGAATGTAGACATTTTTAGGTTCAGAACCTTTGATTATTTCTTTTTGATGCTGCCTGAGGTTGCAGAATCTGGTAGCCCAATGCAGTTTGGCTGCTATGGCTCTACATCCCCAGGCTCAGCAAGGCTGAACACCTATTTCTGATAGGCATATATACATATGTGCATATATATATACACACGCACACGTATATCACTATTCATATGCATGTATGTATACATATACATATAGATATATGTATATATACACCCATGCACTACAGATCACTTTAGTAGCTGGCCTTAGACTCTCAGTCTACCTACAAGTTGGCCATTGGATCCCAGGTGTCCCAAGTTGCTGGCACATGGACATAGGAGCCTTGGAGGCCCACAGCTCTGCTTTGGTTGCTGGTATTCAGACCTCTGTCGCGGTTTAACCTGGCAGGCAGCCAAATACCACGCAGCCGCTCACTCACTCCCCCCACCCCCAGCGGGACGGGGAGAGAATCGGAAGGGTAAGAGTGAGAAAAACTCGTGGGTTGAGATAAAGACAGTTTAATAGAACAGGGAAAAAAAGGGAAAATAATAATGATAATGATAAAATATACAAAATGAGTGATGCACAATGCAATTGCTCACCACCCGCGCTGACCGATAACCAAGTAGCGATCGGTACTTCCTGGATCACGCCTACCCTTCATATACTGAGCATGACGTCACATGGTATGGAATACCCCGTTAGCCAGCTAGGCTGGCTGTCCTGATTATGTTCCCTCCCATCTTGTGTACCTAGCTCAGTCAGTAGGCACGGGAGCTGTCCTTGGACTAGGAGGGCACTTAGCAACAACTGAAAACATCAGTGTGTTATCAACATTCTCCTCATACTAAATCCAAAACACAGCACTAGGAAGAAATTTAACCCTATCCCAGCCGAAACCAGGACAGTATCCACCCCTTATTCCATACCATTTACGTCGTGCTTAGGTCTCACATCTTTTTTAATACATTTCAATTAACCACCACTATCTTTCTTTATATATACACACATATATATATATGCACGCACAGATATCATTCCCTCAGTCTATGGACTATCCCTCTAAAATGTCCACTGAGTTCATTTAGTCCATGACTTTGGGCTCCATCTGTTATAACAGTCTTTCAGGGCCGAAGAGGTGGTGTGCGGTGTTGGGCCATTGCATCCTGAAGCCAGTTCTCATTTCGGTACTGCTGCGCTCGTCCAGTTCTATCATCGTTGCGCTTCGCTCGGTTTCATTGGAGTTAGTTCATTCTTCACTAATCTGGGTGATTTTCACTGCTATACCACTGCTATACCATAGAAATAATGACATACAATATCATGTAACAGTTGACATCAAAATTCAGTTCATTGGCTATTTTCACCCAAAATCAAATCCCCTTGAGGTACACACCGGACCTCCCCATCCTTTCGCATCACCCACCAAGTGTACCCAGGTCCTTGAGCAAAAGCAATCCCACGGATGGGTTTTCCCTTGCCAGAGGCAGGAGTAACCCAGACTGTCTTCCCCAGCATATTTCTCATATGCACGACAGGGACTTTATCTCCATCTACAGTACGTAAGAGTCTTGATTGGGCAGGGCCAGCTCGATTGGCAGATCCCCTGGTATTGACTAACCAGGTGGCCTTTGCTAAATGTGTGTCCCAATGTTTGAATGTCCCACCACCCATTGCTCTCAGCGTAGTTTTTAGCAGTCCATTGTATCGTTCGATTTTCCCGGAGGCTGGTGCATGGTAGGGGATGTGATAGACCCACTCAATGCCATGCTCTTTGGCCCAGGTGTCTATGAGGGCGTTTCGGAAGTGAGTCCCGTTGTCTGACTCAATTTTTTCTGGGGTGCCATGTCGCCACAGGACTTGCTTTTCAAGGCCCAGGATGGTGTTCCGGGCAGTGGCATGGGGTACAGGATATGTTTCCAGCCATCCGGTGGTTGCTTCCACCATGATGAGCACATAGCGCTTACCGTGTCGGGTTTGTGGGAGCGTGATATAATCAATCTGCCAGGCCTCCCCATATTTATATTTCAACCATCGTCCCCCATACCAAAGAGGCTTTACTCGTTTGGCTTGTTTGATTGCAGCGCACGTTTCACATTCATGGATAACCTGTGCAATAGCGGTGTGACTTCGTTCAGGCCATGGTAGTCTACTGTTAGTCTCCACTCTCCATTGGACTTTCGCACTGGCCATATGGGACTGTTGAAGGGTGAGCGAGTCTTGCTGATCACTCCTTGGCTCTCCAGTCGACGAATCAGCTCATGGATGGGGATCAGAGAGTCTCGGTTGGTGCGATATTGCCGCCGGTGCACTGTTGTGGTAGCGATTGGTACCTGTTGTTCTTCAACCCTCAGCAACCCCACAACAGAAGGATCCTGTGAGAGACCGGGCAAGGTGGACAGCTGTTTAATTTCCTCCGTCTCCAGGGCAGCTATACCAAAAGCCCACCGGTACCCTTTTGGGTCCTTGAAATACCCTCTCCTGAGGTAATCTATGCCAAGGATGCACGGAGCCTCTGGGCCAGTCACAATGGGGTGCTTCTGCCACTCATTCCCGGTCAGGCTCACTTCGGCCTCCAATACAGTTAACTCTTGGGATCCCCCTGTCACTCCAGAAATACAAATGGGTTCTGCCCCTTTATAGCCTGATGGCATCAGGGTACACTGTGCACCGGTGTCTACGAGAGCCTTATACTCCTGTGGGTCTGATGTGCCAGGCCATCGAATCCACACAGTCCAGTAAACCCGGTTGTCCCTTTCCTCCACCTGGCTGGAGGCAGGGCCCCTTTAGTTCTGGTCATAGTATCCATCTCTCACTTCTTGCAAACGTGAGTCAAGAATTTCTTCATTGCAATTACAATCCAAAGTAAGATCAGCCCTTCTACTCTGTCTGGGGAACTGTTCACTGGAAACTGGACCGTCGTGAGACAGGTTTTTCCTGACAACTGGAGCAGCATTTTTCCTGGGAGAACCCCCTTGTGTGATTGTTTTTCCTTGCAACTCACGTACACGTGCCTCTAGGATGAAGGTAGGTTTTCCATCCCACTGCCTCATGTCCTCTCCGTGGTCACGCAGGTAAAACCACAGGGTGCCCCGTGGTGTGTACTTTCTATATCCTCTCTCTTGAGGAGAAAAACGCTGACTCCTAATGGCTGAGATATTGGTCCGTACAGGTGGAGAATAAGACATATCCTCTTTGAGTTGCTGGACCTCTCGGGATAGTTTCTCTACAGCCGAGACAAGGGAGGAGGAGATAGTTTCTTCAAAATCCCGAAGTCTGCTAACCACCTCATCCACTGTTGGTGCTTCTTCCTCTTTCCAGCACAGTACTGCCAACGAACTGGCATACGATGCTGGTGCGCTCCGTACCAACTTCCGCCACATGGGTCGCGTGCACTGGACGTCATCTGGATCTTTGGGTGTTAGGGGGTCATCCAGGTCACTATAAACCACCTCCAGCACGCCTAGTTCTCTCAGGTACTGGATACCTCTCTCCATAGTGGTCCATTTGCCTAGGCGATATATAACATCTTCCTTGAAGGGATACCTTTCCTTTACGCCTGACAGCAGTCGCCTCCAGAGGCTGAGGACCTGTGTCCCTTTTCCAATTGCTTTGTCAATACCTGCTTCCCTAGCAAGGGATCCCAGTTGTTTGGCCTCCTTCCCCTCTAATTCCAGGCTACTGGCCCCATTATCCCAGCATCGGAGCAGCCAGGTAACAATATGCTCGCCTGGACGACGGCCGAAATCTTTCCGCATATCTCGCAACTCATTCAGGGATAAGGATCGGGTGGTTTCCGTCTTGTTTATGAGTTCTTCCTCTTCCTCCTCCCCTCCTCGTGATGGCCCTGGTTTTCCATCATCCTTTTCTACACGACCTGACTTCCGCTTCAAAGATTTCTTCTTCTGTACAGGGGCGACGGATACCAGCGACGGTTGGTCCTCTGGTTCAGCTGTAGTACCCGTCGCGAGGGTTTGGGTAGCTGCAGTGCCTGTTGCGGGGGTTGGGGTAACTGTAGTGACTGTTGCCGGGGTCTGAGTAGCCATAGTGGTTGTTGTGGGGGTTGAAGTAGCCACGGTGCCTGTCGCAGGGGTTTGAGTAGCCACAGTGGTTGCCGTGCGGGTTGAAGGAGCTACAGTGCCTGTCGTGGGGGTTTGAGTAGTCACTGTATCTGTTGCTGGGGTTGATCTCTGGACAGTATTCCTGAATAGTTGTTTAACTCTAAACAAGGCCTGAACCACATTCAGAAGACATAGCAATATGAACATGCTCGTTTGAACATCCCAAGGGTATTCGAAATTCTCAGGGAATATTGTAGACGTCTTCATGAAGAGGATAGAAGAAAAAGGAGTTTCTGAAGATATGGAGGGGAAGGTGAACAAGTGGGAGAAAGTGTCCCATCCTGTCTCCCCCCTAAATTCATCCTCTGAGGTGAAGACGTAAAAAGTGTAATTATTAATAGTTTCCAAAAGATAGCTCCTGAAGAACAGGAATGATGGCAGTGCTGAGTACAGGCTCGTGACCAATAATTTTATCATAACATAAAGCCAGGTCACACAGTATAGCAAAGCAATGACCTTAATCCATTTCCCAGAGATGACCAACCCCACATAAAAACTGATAATCAGCAGTATAGACAGCCAGTAAGGTGCTATATACCACAACTGCAAGAACAGATCCAAAAACTCTGAGAGCAAATAAATCAACATTGTGAACATCGAGTACTAAATTGATATAATGAATGCTTATAACAAATTTGTTTTAACCCGTTCGGGTCAGATGTGTCGTTATCTCAACCCTTCGAGCCCCACGTTGGGCGCCAAAAAGGACTGTCGCGGTTTAACCTGGCAGGCAGCCAAATACCACGCAGCCGCTCACTCACTCCCCCCACCCCCAGTGGAACGGGGAGAGAATCGGAAGGGTAAGAGTGAGAAAAAACTCGTGGGTTGAGATAAAGACAGTTTAATAGAACAGGGAAAAAAAGGGAAAATAATAATGATAATGATAAAATATACAAAATGAGTGATGCACAATGCAATTGCTCACCACCCGCGCTGACCGATAACCAAGTAGCGATCGGTACTTCCTGGATCACGCCTACCGTTCATATACTGAGCATGACGTCACATGGTATGGAATACCCCGTTAGCCAGCTGGGCTGGCTGTCCTGATTATGTTCCCTCCCATCTTGTGTACCTAGCTCAGTCAGTAGGCACGGGAGCTGTCCCTGGACTAGGAGGGCACTTAGCAACAACTGAAAACATCAGTGTGTTATCAACATTCTCCTCATACTAAATCCAAAACACAGCACTAGGAAGAAATTTAACCCTATCCCAGCCGAAACCAGGACACCTCGCATCCTATTTGCCACGTATTCCAGCTTGATGTTCACTAGCATTCACCCATACCCACTCAGAACAGAGGTGCACCCACACAGAAGTTAGATAAAAACAGGATTAAATGTGTATATAGAATAAATTGTGGTGATCAAGCACAGGGCATAATCAGACAGATGTACTGTACCATTGCCTGCTTCCAGCTGATTGACCCCTTTTATCCCATCTATACTCTCTGTGCCCACTCCTCTTCCTCCCTGAGCCACCTAGATACCTCCCTTTCCCCACCTTTAGTCCTTCCATTAAACACCCCATAATAAATTCCACATATTCCCACAATCTCTTTAAAACATCCCCCCAGCAAGTTTTACACAGTCTCCAAATGTTCTTCCCCCTGCATCCCACAATGAGTCTCAAACCCTTGTAGACAACCACCCCCTTCAGCGTGGAAGGTGGTCATGCAAAGATATTTCTTTCTTTGGACCACTTTGGGGGGTTTCACCCTGGGACCATGGCCTAACCACTCCCCTTGGTGGTCTTAGGGAGCAGCTGATTTAGTGAGCTGGTTAGGTTCCTTGGGTTCCTCTGCCTGGCATTGCTGCTCCAGTCCTCACTGGGGTCTTTGTGTTTATGGTGGTTAGCCTATGATAACACAACCTAACACCCTGGAAAAAGCTCCCTCCTGTCCACAATGTGTAAATAATAATGCTTTGTGGAAAAGTTATATTTTTCCATCCTTTGAAAGATGTTGTCAGTATACTTCTGGATTGGGATTTTTACTAAAATCTAGTTAGTACTGAAGACTAGCTTTCTAGCACAGAGAGGATTTTTCAGAAGTGTTTTAGCAATCAAGAGTTGATTAGAAGTATGAAGGGTAAGAGACTCTTATCTCTCCTTTGGTTTACTGTCTTCTGTAGTGGTCTAATATTTCATCCAGCGGCAAATCCATTGTGTTCTGCCTAATTTCTGACTCTTTAGGACTTGTAAAGTCCATTTTCCATAGCTGCAGAATCACTCAAGTTCCATGATTAACTCTTGCTATCTTAGTTGTATTTAAGCTGTATCACCTTATCATGCAATGACTTTTCAAGGCCCTTTACACTAGGTGCTCGTTTATTGAATATTGCGGTCTCTAGTGCTGACCAAAATGACTGAGAGCACAAAGGGGAAATAAGTGAGCTCTGAGTTCTGATTTAGGGCAAAGGAGAGTTAGTATCCCTGGCAGGGTTGGACATACAGCACAAGAAAGACTGGGATACCTGGAGAAGAAATGACAGTAAATCTGGCCACATGTACTCTCAGACAATGTAGGGTACAATCAGGTCTATTCAAACTTCATTAGAGTGTTAAAAGTGGGCCTCATGAAAAAATCTATTATTTGGATTAATACGTGGAAGGCAAACAGTGTGTGTATCACATTCAAGATGAACTAGCGTCTGAGCAGCTATTGTAAACGTAGCAACACGAGTCATATAAAAACTAGTGAAAGCTTGCAAATTCATGAGAATTTTTGACAATCTGAAATTTTCATTCTAAATTCTAAAGAAGGTAAATATTTCTATTCTTTCTTCTGAAATGAATGTTAAAAAAGTATTTTGATTTATAAAATGTTCAAAAATTTTTCGAAGTTGTTCTATTTACTAGATCTTAAAAAAATACACTCCTCCTGGGATGTAAGGGTCCACTGAAAGTATAGACACAAGCATACACAAAGACTAACTACTGCTTATGTGTATTCTGATGTTAATAATGGACGTTTTCAATAACACATCCAATGATGGGTTTTATCTTTTTACTGGGAAGTGCTAGAACAAATGACTCCAGGTTCAAGAGTATGACATCTGTTTTTTGTCTATACTTTAAATATTCAAATTCTGTGATATCAAAATATTTGTGTTTTCCAAAAATACATTATTAGCCTGAAAATATTGTATTACTGACAATGAAATATTATCAAAGAATGAAATTATAAAGTGGAGCTAAGCTTTTTTTTATATTCAAGCTATTAAAGGCAGTTCCTGAGGCAATGAGTTAAATATGGTTAGAGCAGGACCGGTGTAGACATGGGAGCAGTATGTTTATTAGTTACATATGTATGTTAGTACACACTTGTGCTCAAATCCATGTAGAACTGAGTTCTCTGTGTCTGCTGTGACTGAATTGTAAACCTAATACATCTATGAGAAACAAGAGGGGAGTTTTATTTGTTTGGTTGTTTTGGGATTTTTATTTGTGCATTGTATGGATGAATTTCCATCAAAAGCTTTAATGCCTACTGTAAATTATTCCTATGTATTCAGCACTCACACCTGACTTGTGAACTAATGCAAAAAGTGGTAGTGTCTTTCAAATATTTCTTTAGATTGTAGGAGTGAAATAACTACTCTAGAAAACAACACTATTACTTTACAAACCATCCTTCACAGGGAATGTTATCAGAAGATACTCAACACAGAGATTCATAAATTGAAGCAGATGAAGATGAATTTTGCTCTGGGTTATAGAAAAACATGAATTTATATCAATTCTACAGGATGGGGAAAGCATAAATCTGCAGTGAAGAAAGGATAGTAAAAAGACCAAGTGTAGTAAAGAGATAGGATTTATCTTTAGATGTGATTATGAGGTAGGCAACAAGTCAGTAAAGTCAGAGGTGATAAACTTTTGTTTTTAGGAATAAGCAATTTCTGAGCATTCGGGAAGTTGGGAGGGAGGGAGGGATTCTGGAAAACTGTGGATGGTGTATTAAAGAGGTAAAGAGTGAATATGTAAGGATGAGTTCTGTGATGCTTTGGAGCCATTTAGTAGTTTTGTGTATGAGACACATGAAAGGAGAAAATTCAAAAAAAATCAAAATAACCCTAAGAATTCTGGTCTGAGACAAAGGGTAGGTATGCATGCTGGTATTCAGTGGGGAAGCAGGTGGAAGGAATTCATCTCACTTAACATGAGGTTTTGCAATTTGGATTTTTGTATGAGAATGTGTTGTACAAGGCAATCCTCATAATCAAGGGAGAGAAGTAAGAGTGTAACTCATCTGACCTCAGCTTTAAGACAAGGTAAAATTGTGCCTTAGAGTTGCCTGTTTTTCATCACCAACTTTAAAGGGAACCCAGGTGATGAAGGTGGATACAATGTCTTTATTAGATATATATATTTGGTCAGTGAAACACTCTATTCCTCTCCGTCCTATTCTTCCTATGCTAATTTGCATTTATGTAGTTCACCTTTGTAACCTAAGGAGAAAAAACATATGAGGCTAAGTGAATGGGTGCAGAATTTTTCTTGTCGTTTCAGCTCTTTAATGAGGGTAGTCAAAACTGAATCATATGTTACAGTGTCCAAAATTGATATCTTCAAGCAAAAAAAAGGAAGGGAGAAAAGCAAAACCGTAATCTACTCATAAATGCATGACCTGAATCCCATGTGAGAAAAGAACCCTTGCTGAGACACCTGCACCACAACCATTTCCCATTTTCTTTTCCATTTCTCAAGCAGGGAGCACAGAGACAGTTACATGAATACCTAGGGCTCCTGTCAGCTGCTTTGTTTTGCTCTGGGGGGTTAGGGCTAACCTAAAGAAATGAAGAAACCAGGTATGGATTGTTAGTTCTTCTCCACTGTACTAAACAAAAAGTCTAACTGTGTCCCTGCCAAACTAGAAGAGGATGTAATGTCTATAGATGAATATATGTTCAACCACACGTACAGCTTGCTGAAGACCTTTTCATGTTGTATTATTCATATGTAATTACACAAGAGTGTTAAGAGAGACTGAAATTTGAGATGGGCTGTTAAAAAGTTTTGTAGTAGTTTTCATTAGCTTTCCTTCTGAAACGGATGCCAGAGCCTCTCGAGCAGAATACTCCCAGTCTCTTTCCATCTCCAGATTTTCTGTTTTCACTACATCATGTCTGCCTCCTGCTGTTCTTTCCTATTTTGTCTTTTCTCACACATTAGTTTAAGAGTATGTGACTCCACTGTCTGTGAAACATGTGGAGAATTAAGAGTGGCTCTGCTTGATAAGCCCAGATGCTAAAAATATTACCCACTTATGCACACACATTGCTATTTTTTCTTCTTATTAGCTTAAGGATATGTGGCTTTGCTGTTACTGTGGTGCAGTGTAATGGAGACAAAAGCTGGTCCTCCTGCCCCAGTTAAAACAGAAGAGTTTTACAGATAGTTACTTCAGGGTGTAGCTACTGGGTTGGCCAGCTTGGGATTCAGCAGAGATGCTGGGGACAGTGTGGGTGGAAATGGCTCCACCTGCCAGACTTCTTCCCTCTCTTTTGTACCATGTGCTGCACAGCACGATGTGGGGACAAGGACTGGAGAAGACCTCCTGACTGTGGAGCCCGGTACCCTTCTGTCACGGGCAACTATGTCACATAAAGCAATAAAGGTGTGGAGTTACACTGCTAGACTGTGGTAGAGTCTGTCTCAAAGCTGATCACTGTGGCAAACTGAAAGTTTGTAAATATATTCAATTACTGACAGTTTATATCTGATTATTCACCACTTGCAGTGAATTGAGAAATAGCATATTTATAATTTATTTTTTTCTAATCTATGATAGTTCTGTATTACTGGGAAGCTTTTGGCAATGTGAAATCTGAGGACAGAAATAAGAATTGTACCTTTCAACAAAGGAATAATTTGTTCATTTTCATTAGTTATCTCAGATGCATCAGCCCCTCTAGCTCCCCCAATCTAAAGATCATCAGTACAGATAAAAAGAAAATTTCTATTATCCTAGCATTTCACCTGGTTAAATTATCTTTACTTTAGTGAGGTGTTTAGTATGGACATAAGCATTCCATATATTGCGTACACAAACAATAACATAAATTAATACTTATCATCAACCTCACCACCTGATTCTAGCTGTATATTGTAAAGTGTAACGTTATTGCTTTTTCATCCATCTTTTAAAGATGCGTAGTGAGATGTTAAAATTTTTCTGTGCCTCAAACTCTTACTTGTTCACATATTCCAGGTAAAAAGATAGCTTGCAAATTCATCTTATGAAAATTTTTTATCTGTAATGAGTGATTAGTTTTCTTTCTTAGTTTTCAGAGGGTTAAGGCAAAAAATCCCCTTAAATATGAAGAAAATTTCTTGGTAACAGAATTGGTCTTTGTGTTTAACAAGTGCTGACCAATGCAAGGCCCTTTTTTTGAATGACCTTTCTTAGTCTAGTAATGTATTTTTGATGTTGGAGTTCTACAATTTGATTCCCATTGATCATGAACTTAGGGAGAATATAAGTACATGTTATGGGAAAAAAGCCAAAACTGGGCTTCTGAGTGGTTCAGTGTTAATGTTGTAATCACACAATCCTCTGCCCATGTTCTGTCTAGTTCACAAATGTTAAGTTCACTTGATACCATCCTTGAACCATCTATTCAGTCTCTCAGCTGTAAAACCAATGCACAGTTACATTTTATCATTTGCTTGAGTACTTCTCTTAAAATTCGGATTTTAAGTCACCTTAAAATATGGATTTCCATTCTAAAAAAATAAATATTTCATTGATTTTTCCTTTTTTTTCTCCTGCTTTGCAAAGAGGTTTGAAATGTAGCACTGCTTCTGTAAGAGTATTTTTAAACATGCCAGCATGAGCCTATTGGGAATAACTAGGTATAGATATCACTAATGAGTAAACAAGTGTTTAATCCACATTGGGACATATCAGTGTAGGAAATGTCTAAATCCTAAAAAAATCAAATATGAAGTGTGATACTACAAATATTTTTTTTTCTATGTATGTGAGCTATTTATTTCCAAATTGCTTGTCACTAATCTCATTATGAATTTGTCTTTTTCAAAATGCCAGAATGTTGAAAGGTGATGGAGTAAGAGAAAATCTTGAGGTCAAGCAGGCAGTAATGTTCATAGTGGCTCTCTTTTATTTACAGCATGAACAGATGAATTTGGACTCAGTTTTTCTATTTGTATGTCTGCTGCTTAAATCTACATAGGAAAAGATCAATACAGTTCATTGGTGTAACAAGTCTGTCAAAATAGAAAATATGGTGTGAGGTACAGGATTTGGGCTGTTTCCCTGCTTGTGGGTGACCTTATCCAAGTTTTTCATCATGTACATTACTTAGTCTCTTTGTCTCTACATTAACAGCAGTTGTCCACAGCCATGTAGTTGTGAACCGTTCAACTGGATCCCCTGTGGTCTGCAAATCCCATGCCTGGAAGTTGTATCAGATGCTCTGTTTGATCCCTCCCTGTTCACTTTACACCTCTCCTCTCTGAAGTGCTTGTGGTCATTGCAGGGTCTGAAGAAAGACAACAGCCTGAAACAATCCCATGATTTTTAGGACCTGACTTCTGATTATTGTCTATTTTCTTTCCCACAGAGATGTATGATTGATTCCTAGAAGGCCCCATAACGCACCTAAACAGCACAAAGGTGTCAAATGCTATGACAACGTGCTGTAGCAACAGGGAAAAATGTAAATGTCCAGTTCAGCTTTAAACTTTCACAAACATGTCCATAAAATAATTTATTTGAAGTTTGTTATGTGCTTGTCAGCTAGCTGTTCCTCCTATGGAAAAATCTTGAAGTAGCAATATTTTATTTCCAAAAAGCCAGGTTTTGTAACGAAAGTATTGTGGAAAATAACTGAGCTGCAGAAGTACTCTGCGCAAAAGAGCCCGTGGACTATGAACCAAGTATGCTAGGCTTGTGTGACTGTTTACCTGTCTAATGAAAATGACCCCATTAATGTCATAGGTAAATACTTCCTAGCATCCCCAAGAGAAATTTTCCTCACTTTCCAAAGGGGAAATGTAGAGACAGTAAGAAAGTGCCTCCCATAGCTACCTCTAAACTTTCAGGCTCAGAGTTTGGATGTGGTCGTGCCTTTTCCCCCTCTTTTTTCTAGCCCTCTGAGTGTCCTGGTTTCCAGGGCAAGGACAGCCAGGTTTGTGACATGGTAACAAGCCACAGGATGCTTTGGCCAAGTCTCTGTTCTGGATGACTTTAGAGATCAGGAGCCCAGAGGGTATTATGTAGTGTGGTCACGA
This sequence comes from Calonectris borealis, assembly GCF_964195595.1. NCBI lineage: Eukaryota > Metazoa > Chordata > Aves > Procellariiformes > Procellariidae > Calonectris > Calonectris borealis. The sequence continues at coordinate 23,290,417 of NC_134314.1, forward strand.
TTCAGTTTACATGCAGCCAAAGTCACTTTCCCTAATATTTATTAATTAGTCTTAAAAAAAATCTTAAAACTTATTAAGATTTGAGAACTCTGAAGAGTCTGGATTTCAGACTATTATCCTGTCTCATGGTATATAACCTTAAATGCAAGACATTAATAAGTTATGCTAACTCTCTCTTGGTTACTTAGCCACCAAATCTGTGTTGCTCTTATTTCTTTATTTTTAAACTAATGTAAGGCAGGCTAGTATTTCAGATAATGTGAAATGTATGAGGCTTTAGAGAGGTTAAGTTTTTAAGCAGCTTTCAGGGCCTTAGATAATTTTAGTACTGCCTCATTTAAAGAAAGAAAGAAATCCTGGAAAGAGTTTGAACCAATAACTAAGAGACTGAAGGTGAGACCATAAAAGAAAACTATTATGGAGACCAGGACCTGCTCTGGTTAATATGCTCTGCCTAAGCCACACTTACCTCTTCTTTCAAGCATGTGTTTCATATGCTCAATACAGCACTCAGACACTCCCAGTTTTTACTGAAAAGAAACTGTTACAAACTTGATGAAGGATATACTCTTCTCTAAAGATCACCTGAATATCACTCTTAAGCTTCTGAAGTTTGAGTGAAGTTCTGTTCCTGCTGAAGGCAATAGGAGTTTTGCTGTTGGCTTAAACGCCTGTTTTGAAAAATTCTTTTACTTTTTGCACGGGTGATCAAAGTTGTGCAACAATGAGGCTGACAAGGTGACAGCATTGCTGGGACACTTGTGCTATAGCCCTTGGAAGAACAAAGACTTAAAATTGTTTCTTTTAGAATTCAAAACAGTAGAAAGTGTATCTGCAAATATATATTATCAACAAGTATGTTTTTCACCAAAGAAGCCTGGAAAATGTCAATCCCAGAGCGCGAATATTTTAAAATGAGAATGTGAAAATGGGAACTAGATTGGAAAGTACTTTACAACATCAATTATAGCAGATTCTGCCACTGCAAATGCTATAATATTTTGCAGACATTTCATTCTACTACTTCCTGTTCTGAAGAGATTTCAAGAACAGTCTGGCTTGTTTGTAGTTTTTTTTTTTTCTCTTGTGGTACAGGAGTGCTGCACTAGACAAGGCTCTTATCACTGAACCGGCCATTCATCAAGGCCTTGACTTAACAATGTGGCATTCCACAAGTGTCTGTGCAGTTTACAGTGCATCATAGATTGCTCTTGCAATTGACTGTTGCTTGCTTGTCATGACAGACTGGAGAAGTCATGAAATGGGGTACAAAAAGCAAAAAATAAGGTAAAATTTAATTTATGTAACCAATAAGCCATTATTAACTTGTTGAAAGATTCTACTTACAGCAAGATTGTATGGCTTGTGATATCTTCTTCACATATCCTACCTAAAACAGACTCTGCAGGCTCAAAATTGAATTAGGCAATCACTCTTGTGATCACCTTTCTCTTATCTTTGTTCATTGTTTTACAATCACAATTGTAATCCAACCAACAAGAGGCAATACATTCCAAAGGATAAATTGTCTTTTAATTTCTGCTTGTGCAGTGCCCAACACAGAAGGACATCCAATAAAAATCAAACCGTTGATGTTAATAAAGACTGATAAAATATCCCAGCATTCCATCAGCAACATCCTGTGCTTGCATATATTTTCAACGTTTTCTCTTTGTGTTCCCTTTTCCAATTATAAAGCAAAAGATAAAAGACATGATAGTGAAATATGGTAGGACCTAGGAAATTGCTGGAAAAAAATACTACTTATTTCTAAAATTAAATGTGAAACCTTTAATAAACAGGAAACGGTATTGCAGGATACCTTCCGAGAACTGGAGAGCTGCAGATAAAGAATGAATATTTGAGAGAGAGACTGAAAGGAAAACAAATGCCTTTGAATATAGTTTTACGATTCGTTTGTAAGGCACTATGTGTATACTGAATAGCTAAGAACTCTTATTTGTTAAAGACTGTTTCACCAAGGTCACCTTTCTGTGTTGTTTGCATAGCGTTCACATGTAAGCATACAGGGAATATGCTACCTTATAGTACCCGGTGCATAAACTTCTGCTTTTTGCATCATTTATCATTCCAGTAGTGGTATCGACATAGTAAAACTCTGGTCAGCTACCCTTGTAAGGAAATTTAAAAGTAAGGCTGGAAATCTACTCTGATGTAAGAATGGTAAGAAGAGCTAAGGTGTGAAATCCTGGCTGGAGTTGAGTCATTACATATTTTGGCAGGGACTTAAGTGGATGAAGGACTTCACACCAAGTTTTAACTGTAATTCTAAATGCATTCAGTTTTGGGGCAGAGAGAAGAAGGGGCTTCACTGATGTATCTGAACTGTTGTTAGGTGCTTTGCTGCTAATGAGGATGGCTCTGATTTTTTAATAGATATAGACCCAAACAAAATCCTGTGAGTCAGATGAAATCCAGATTTCTTCCTTGAACATTCAAGACTCTTTCTGTCCAGGATACAGTGAATAATTTCCAGTTTTTGCTGCTTGCTTTTTAAATTAGAGATATATTTTGGTATAATATCATCAAACAGAATGAAAAAGTAATTAACATTATAGGATTAAATTTGTATATATTCATTAAATACCAGTTTTCAGCATAGATTTTGCAAAGTATTTTATGTAGCTCTGCAGTCTGATCATAGGTCTCTTACCAGCTCTTTCTAGTTTACTAGAAGGAGAGCTAATAGGTTACTGTCAGGATTTGAGCCCATTTCTGAAATGTACCGATTTGTGAATTGTCTTGTAATTACAAATACTAATGTTGCTGGTAGAAGTAACATCTAGCTGTGTGGCAATTCCCTGGTTCATTGTTCTGACATTTCCAGACCTAGTATTTCTTTGTACACCTGTACTGTGTCCCTAGTGAGTTTATGAACTGCACAGCTGCTCTTGAGTGCTGTTAACAAGTCTCTTACAGAGTTTTCTGTTGTGTGGAGGATTGCTAGATTTTGATCAGTGAATTTTTCTCATTTCAGTGTTGAGGACTAATTGGCTATTTTGTTGCTAGCTGTATGCAGCCCTTATCTCAAAATAAAACATCGTTCCTTGGTTTAGTTTGTTTTTTTTTTAATTACTTTTTAAGACTCCATCCTTGTTTTTGTTCCAAACAGTAACTTTTGTTAGGTAATTAATAATGTTATGTTTAGTAAATATGATCTTCATCATAGTTGCTCAGTCCATGTTTTGTGGTAGATGATGTTCCAATCACAGCATGTGCCCTGTGTCCTGTGTGGCTGCCAGCTGCAGTACAAATTTTTCCCCTTTTATTTAAACAATTTTGATCTTCCCTGGTGATTAGTTTTGGAACAAATGCATGGCATTGTGCCACTTTGGCATAGACCAGGGTATCTCACAATTCATGTTTAGTGCAGAAAACTCCAGGGTTTTCTGCTGTGTAAGCAGTACAACTCATCTATGCAGTTTCATGACATGAACTTTATTACTACCCTATGTATGTCTGCATCCAGAACTCTTCACAGTTATGTTTGAGATCTTGCAGGAGATAAGATATCAAGAAAATTGGAAAAAGGCAGTCACAGTGCTTGACTGTAAACAGAACAAAGAGAACAATCTGGCAATTTTTGTCAGTTAACATCAACCCTTAGAAAAATTCTAGAGCAAAAAGTCAAATAGAGTAAAGGAGTAAAGCACTAGCTTTCATGTATCTTATACCTGATGCAGTACACTGTCTAGGATACTTTTATTAGCAACCCAGATGATGGAATATAGAGTGAGTTTACTGTATCTTCATATGATCCAAAAGTGGGAGAGACAGCTCATACACTGGAGGATGGGATCAGAATTCAAAATTATAATGACAAAGTGGCAAAGCAGGTGAAAATATAAAGCAGGAATTATTTGCTGCGGTGATACAAAACAAGGACAGCTGCTTTGGTAGCAGTTTTTCAGAAAAAGCTGAACATGAGCCGACAGTGCTGTGAAAAAAACCAAACACAAAGCTAAAGTACAGCCAGCAAGATGCGTGAAGTAATCCTATACTCAGGAATAAATGAGGCCTCTGATAGACTAGCCAGCTAGAAAACTACAGTTTGGGGCATTGTACTTCAAGAACTACGTGGTCCAGTAGAGATAGTCCAGAAGAAATGAATGAGATGGATTAAAGTTCTGGAAAATTTGACCTATTTGTCTATTGGAAAGCACTTTAAAATGGCAAAGTATCGTCGTTTAACCCCAGTTGGCAACCAAGCACCACACAGCTGCTCGCTCACCCTCCCCACCCTGGTGGGATGGGGGAGAAAATCAGAAGGGCAAAAGTAAGAAAACTCGTGGGTTGAGATAAGAACAGTTTAATAATTGAAATAAAATAAAATAATAATAGTAATAATAGTAATGATAGTAATAATAGTAGTAGTAATAATAGTAATAACAGTAGTAGTAGTGATGATGATGATGATGATGATGATGATGATAATATTGTAATGAGAAGGAAAACAAAAAAAGAGAGAGAGAGGAACAAAACCCAGGAAAAACAAGTGATGCAATTGCTCACCCAGTGAGCTGATGCCCAGCCAGTCCCCGAGCAGCAATCGCTGCCCCCTGGCCAACTCCCCTCAGTTATATACTGAGCATGACGTCATATGGTATGGAATATCCTTTTGGTCAGTTTGGGTCAGCTGTCCTGGCTGTGCCCCCTCCCAGCTTCTTGTGCACCTTGCTTGCAGAGTATGGGAAGCTGAAAAGTCCTTGACTCAGTATAAACACTGCTTAGCAACAACTAAAACATCAGTGTGTTATCACATTATTCTCATGCTAAATCAAAAACACAGCACTATACCAACTACTAGGAAGAAAATTAACTTTATCCCAGCTGAAACCAGGACACAAAGTCAATGAAGAACTGTCATAGATTTCTTGATAAGTGATGGAACCTCCACCACTGGAGGTTTTTAAGAACTGGTCAGACAAATGGCTCTTGCAAACAATGTAGATATCATTTATCTTACCTGGGGCCTAAGTAGATAAACTAGAATACCTCCCATCGTTCCTTCAAGCCCCATTTTTCTGTTATTCAGTGATTATTAAAGCACAATTTCAAAGTTTTGATCACAGCTGAATTAGACACCATATAAGTGGTTAACATTTCTTCATGGATCATTACGTATATAGAGATTGACAAAAAAAGTCAGGGAGCAGGGGGCTGGCTACTTCTTCAGGGCCAGAGAGCCAGGGTGACCCAATGCAGGTTGTCCCCTCATGTATGGGGGACAGTCACAGGGAGGCTGACCACAGACAAAGCAAGCAATGAACCAGGTCCAGCGTCTGCCCAGGAGCTCCAGCCCAGAGCAAAAGGAGATGTGGCCAGAAACAGGACTGGAGACAAGGCTATAACATGGGTCCAAAGTCTATCCAGGAGCCAGGTCCAAAGACAGGACTGCAGACAAGTTGCAGCCTATGTCCAAGGGGCCCATCAAGGAGATTAGCTACCAATAGCACAGGTCTCAGGACCATCAAGGAGACAGGATCAGAGACACCCATACACCTACAGCATTGCTCAGGCAGGGACTAAGGGCTCTGAAGTGAACTGAAATGGGGCTCCTCCTAGGCAGCGAACAGGGTGAGGCTGAAGGCTGTTAGTGCCCTCAGGGGCCTGACAAAAATGGTCTTAATGGAGTGTGCCTGATTTCAATTTGTTCTTCGTGAGGAACTCGGCTTGATAGAGACTGAGGTGCGTTGTAATTATCATACAACCTCTTTTCTTCAGAAACTGAGGATTTGAATTCCAAGCATGCAATTCTGCATTGCGTTCATAAGTGATTTTTATTTTTGTAAATTAAGATATGAAGTTAGGAATATTTTACTAAAACTAAATAAGCCATAATGAATGTTGAGAACTTTTGTTTGTCTTCGACAGTTTTGGCAAGCCTAGTATAGTGTCCTGGTTTCGGCTGGCATAGAGTTAATTTTCTTCCTAGTATCTGGTATAGTGCTGTGTTTTGGATTTAGAATAATGCTGATAACACACTGATGTTTTAGTTGTTGCTAAGTAGTGTTTACGCTATTCAAGGACTTTTCAGCTTCCCATGCTCTGCCAGGTGCACAAGAAGCTGGGAGGGGGCACAGCCAGGACAGCTGACCCAAACTGGCCAACGGGGTATTCCATACCATATGACATCACGCTCAGTATATAAACTGGGCAAGGGGGCTGGAGAGCAGTGATTGCTGCTCGGGGACTGGCTGGGCATCGGTCAGCGGGTGGTGAGCAATTGCATCGTGCATCACTTGCTTTGTTCTAATAATTCTATTATTATTATTATTATTATTATTATTATTATTATTATTATTATTATCTTACTTTATTTTATTTCAATTATTAAACTGTCTTTACCTCAACCCACGAGTGTTCTCAATTTTAACCTCCCGATTCTCTCCCCCATGCCATCAGAGGGAAGGGAGGGAGGGAGTGGCTGTGTGGTGTTTAGTTGCTTGCTGGGGTTAAACCACGACATACAGTTTTCCAGATGGAGTTGTCAATGTTGCTGGTGTTGAGAAGTTAGCTGGTGTCTGTGATAGACACTGGTGGAGAAATTAAAATTCTTCCGTTGCCGTCTAAGCAAGTGACTCCTATAGCTTCCTCTTATCACCTGTCCTTGTTCATGCTTATACTTCTCCCAAGGAACATGCTCCTGTCTGATTTTATTACTTATTTTTAAGATAGGTTCTACCATTTTTCCCCATATTAACAAATAAGTTTGAGGAATAAAGGAAAAACTAATTTAAGAGCAGCAGAATCAGGACCTTGGAATAATTTAACTGACAGAATCTCACATCAGCTGGAACTGAATCTATTCTTGAGTATATTAATGTTTTTGAATCCTTAAAAACAGGATATTATATTATTTTTCTCCTTACTACTGAACCCATGCCTTCCATGCACTACAGTGGTGGTCTTTGAATTTTCTTCCTCTAAATTTAGACTAAATATTTAAGCAGAATATAAAAATTCTCTGTTGGATGGTTTGTATTCAGCTTGAACTACTTGGTGTCACCTTAACGATAAAACTGGAATAGTGTAACAGGTGCTTATTGTCTTGTTCTTCCTCATTGTTTTTCAGATGTTATGTTTTGGCATATGTTAGTGACTGTCAAGGGGATATTATTGATCTGCTGAGACATCTGCTCCACTCACATTAATTTGACTATTCTTTTGTGAAAGATGAGTTCCTTATGACTTCCCATTCATAGCAGAGTAATACTGACCAGGTCTTTGCAGCTGGAAATCAACATTATTTAAACTGCACCTCTAAATTATACAGTTTTTGTAGAAGTAGTGGCTTCTAAATGAGTGCCATTCTTTTTGTTGGAATTATCACATCATAAACTATCTAAGGAATCAAAAGCTAAAGTTTGAAATAGTTAATTTTATTTTTAAAATGCATTTTAACTCATTATCTTTGATGCGGCAGAAAAAAGGCAAAACTTTTTGTCATAAAAGAGGCTTTAAAATATTTTAGGGAATAACCATAAGGCAGAAAAAAACCAATTGACCTTATTAAAAGAGGAAATGAATTAGTGGATCCAGGCAATACTATACTCTCAGTCATATATCTGAAAGAAAAAATCGGATCATTTTGTTAAGTTGAGGAAGAAAGGGAGTGAAACTTGATAGGAAAGTGACATGCTAAGAATAGAAAACTGGCAGCCATCAGTTAAACCAGTATCCAGAACAGTACCTCCAGTTTCCTTCCTTTAATTTAATCTGTGATTCAAAAAAGCCTTTCATATCATCCAACGTGAAAAATGCAAGTTTTTATCTTGAACTAATTTGACAGAAATAGTACAGAAGACACAACAGTTATACAATCCAAGTAACCTAACTTCCCTCTTGCTTGAGCTACCAGCTGCTGTGGTTGGTTTAACTAAAGTATTATTTCTAAAAAGTCTTTTAATTTATGTCTACAAATATATTTTACTTCAAGAAATGAATATCAGTTCTTCGTTTCTCTGTAGTTCTCCTTATTCATATTTCTTTATATCTTTGAACTATTAAGCAGGTTAGTGAATAAACTGGTTTGCTAGCTGTGCTCTAATCTACGTGGGACTCAAAAAAAGAGGAAGCAAAACTTGGTGGAATTTTCCACTCACTCCTCTTGTCTCACCTACCTTACGAGGTGGCTCGTGACTACCTTATCTCTCACCTGTTGTGGAGAAAGACATGTCTCCTGGAAGCCTGTACTACTTTCTGGTGATTCCTTAGCAGCAGTTAGCTTGACCCATATATAGGGCCTAAAACATATCAAAAAACTGTGGTACCTTCTGGATTCACGGGAACAACTGAGTGTGAAACAGGAATGAAGAGGAAGAGAATAAGGGTGTATGTGGAGGAACACAGGCAAAAGGGAGAGTGAGGTTAGCATTTGGATGATATGAAAAAAGAGATTGATGATAGTGAAAGGTCTAAGCTTTTGGAGGCAGAGAAACAGTGGCCAAACAGACATGCGTGACTGAGTGACCATTGTACCAGTTTCTGTAAAATGCTGTAATCTACCTCCACATCTTTGTGACCATTAGGAAATTCCTATGCGTATTGCATATGCCATGATTTTTACAAGGTCTTGTACGGACAACACTGTACCTTGGAACGCCAGTGAGCAGAGACCTTAACTCTGATTTTAATCCTTAAGAGAAAGTAAAGTCAGACCTTGTGAAGAAATAGCACTGAATTCTGGAAGGGAAAAAATGTTTTCTATCTCAAGGCAGTGATATAATCTCTCTAGAAAAGAGTATGTTTCCATGGACTTTGACAGAGTATGAAAAAATAAAATTTCAAATGTTCATTAAAATAATCTAGTGTTACACCTCAGGTGATACCGTTCTGGAAAAAAAAAATCTTTGGAAGGCTCTGGAATACAATATATAAATTTACAATTTTTTATATATGCATATATGCATAGTTACGTAGGTAGGTACAGATATATTTCATTAGCAGAAGTTCTAGGAGCCCAAGAGAAGGGACATCGCGTTTCGATCTATGCTAAACCAATTTGCCTGTGCTATTTTCTTTGCCATCACTGAAATTTCAAATTAAATTAGTGTAATTATGAGTGCACTGTGTAGGATCTGGTCTTGCTTCCATTGAACTCAATGGCAAAATTCCCATTAATTTAAATGGCAGCAAGAATGATCCCCAAATGTTCCTATTAAGCTGTTCACAAGCTGTGCCTTCTTCATGTTAACCAGCAATGAATTTCGTTTGTCAGTGCAGCTGATCATTTTGCATTAAAATAATAATAAACAGATGTGATAACAGCCTGCCATTTTTCATTCCTTCAGTCAAACGCTTGATGTGATGGACTGTGTGATTTCCTCATTTAATGAACTGCCAGCTGAAGATGCAAAAGCTGTAACTGACAGAAATCAAAAATGTTGACAAAAAATCTTTAATATAATTTAAGAAATGTTTTTAGTGAAAGATGATTTGTTCATTGGTTTCCTTTTTCAGACAAATATCTTGTTGAGTTCTGTATGTTTAAATTTAACCCTGTACCTTTGAGAGAAGAAAATGGAAGAAGGAGGAACAATGCATTCGGTTGTTGTTTTGGGTAATGCAACCACATGTGCTACATAAATAAATAAGTACAAAAATTCAAATTAGTAGAGTGGCAGGCTTCCTTTAATATAGATTAATCAAAAAATCACAGGCATCATTCTACCCTCCTCCCTAATTTTCATGTCTACAAGAGATCTTTTTGCTTCTGTAGAGTATTAATTCCATTATGTCCAAATTATTGTCTTCTCACACGTGTAATTGTAACCCATGTAACCCTTTACATATTTGGGCAGGGAAAAGAGCAAATCTTCCTCATCTTCCTTTTCTTCCATGGTGAATACTGCCTAAGGCTTTTTCCTCCTTCGCTTTTGATCTCTTTTACTCACCTTGTTGCTTTTGAGAACACTTAGCAAGCTGTATTCATTTCCATTAATCAACTGTTCAGAAGGAAACTACAAGGAAAAATGTAATATTAACAAGACATGACGGAAAAGTTGTTAAAATGGTTCTATTGGCAACTAATACTTTTTTTTAAATGGCCAACAATGTTCATTGTCATTTTATTTTACTTTTTTCACCAAAAAATTCTGGTGACTTGGTATATTACCAACTACATAATGCTTTTCATGGATTCTTTGCTATAGTGCCATCACTTAGAGTAAAGCTTTCCCTGTTACTGCAGAAAACAGGCTAAGAATCTGTGTTACATGGAAAAATGGCTTGAAAACAGCCTTCTAGTTGAAAAAAGCAATCCCTGGAAACATCCACCTCTGTGCCCTTTGCCACTAGAGCCAATGCACAGTTTTAGACACCATGGAATCTGATGCATCGAGATGACAAAAAATCACTATGTCTTTCCAAAAGACAGACCCACTGGTGCAGATCTCTAAATCCTACCAGCTTTGTCTAAGGCCCTCAAGTCTTGAAAGAGAGTCCTACATAAAAGATATGGAACAAAAGCCTGTTCTGCACCAGTGCCCTGCACAAGGACAGAGGGAACTTGAATACAAATGCTGAGAGTCATTTCTTTTACTTGCCACAACAGATGTTTCTCAGAGAGATAAAAGTAAGTGGAAAAGGAGGCATGCTACTGATACCTGATACAGTGTCTTAGAGAAATTGTACCGTACTGCTTTAAAAAGGAAATGTGAGAAAATTTGTTTATATATGATCAGGTTAATCACTTGTGTTTTGCTGTACAGTACCAATGAAACATGCTTACTGAAAATAAAAAGCCTATGTTCATAATAATTTGAAAGTCAATGTTAATAACAGCACCTAGCCCAGTTATTTGTCCCTGTCACATCTCATAACATTAGCATTTTTTTTGAGATTTAAGTATTGTTGTGATAGCTCTTAATTATTATAAAAGTATACTAAGACCACATTTGGAATACAAAAATTATGCATGTAGATTTTTGGAGGAATATTCATAGCTGAACTGTGGCTTATAGCGATGTACTTTTAAAGAGATGTTTTAGTACCACTTTTCAACATGACATTCTTCATTGTTCAGACACCCATCCTTTTACAAAAGAGATTTCAATACAAGTTCTTACTAGTAAGTAGCAATTATTTTCTTACTAATTCCTGAAAAGTTCTCTTTGTAAATTAGAATTGAAAACTTATGAAAGAAGACCAGTAAAACTTAGATCCTTAGAAATTTTCCTAAATTCTGTTTGTTGTGGTTTTTTTTTTTTTCTCCCATATATCACTGCTCAGTGCTCAGCTAGATGAGCCAGAAAACCTCATTTGTTCGGGTAACAAAAAATGACCCTGAAACAGTGTGTTATAATTGAGTGAGAGTAGAATGGCAGCCTCTTGTTTGTTGACATGTTATAGATAGAATTTATTTTTTCAGGAATAAATACATACTAAAATGCCATCTTTGATGTTGTGATTTGACCCGTTTCTTTTTTAAAGGATGTGGAAGAAATCTGCTCATTAAACTTGCTTTTCATTTTCTACTCATGTTTTCATTGAGAGTGTTTTCAGAAAAGCCAGAAACATTGACCCGTAGCTATTTGACAATACAGATTGGCACCAAAGAATATTGCTGATATGCTACAACAAATGCTACCATATTGTACACATTGAATTAATAAGAACTCTCACCTGAAAACAGACATTATTCCCAGGACCTAACATTAAACTTCTAAGTGCCTAACTTGGACAGCTCATTTAACTATGGTTCAGATATCATCAAGAAATAGAGATGGTCTCCCCAAGGCTAGGAGTAGGAGTCTAATTTAGGTACCTTTACTTTCTGTTGACCAGTTTAGGGAATCTGGTTACCTATAGACAAGGATTGTGAATACTGCCCGAAGGCCCAATTGCAAACTTAACATTTGACAAAACCAAGTGAATTAGTTGTGTTACTTGCAGAGTAAAATAATCCCCTTTTAGCTATTGATGTGATTTCTGAGAAGTTTTAAAAAAAGGAGCTTTCTGGCTCGGGTATTGTCCTAATCCTCATTGGCAGTTACTAACATCTCCATACCTTTTCACTGAGGATGTGAGACGTCACTCAGGTATGATTTAATAATTGTGATGCAGATGTCACGATTTAGAGTGGTAGGGAAGTTCATGTATAAATAGACTCCTTAAGTAACACGATAACATTATTCACCTGTTGCATCCCACTTTACTGTGTCTCAGTGCCACAGTATCAATCACTTTGTCATGTGGGAAAATTGAAGCAGAAAACACTGGGAGACACTGCTGCTCTTCCAAATTCTGATTTGCTTAACCCAGCCACATGATAAAAGATAACACTTTAGGTACAACTGCTGAGTTGGAGTAGCGAAATGTGGTGAATGGCACATGCTGCTGCCTTCTCTGCCAAGGGGGAGAAAAGACACTCGGGCGCTGATCGGGTGCAGCAGCCCTAACCAGGGCAGGCACAGCTGGATCCGTTCTTCCTCCCTCTTCTTCCTCTGCTCCCATTTTTGCACAGGCTGTTGTTCTCAACACTTCTTGTTATCTCCATTGTATTTTCAGTATATTTAGGTTATTTGTGTGTTGAATGTATATTCCTTGTCTTCTGTTATGACCTAGAATGGGTTCCGCCCAATTCTCAGAGTTGTATTCCTTTGATGACCATTAATTGACCATTTGTTGTTTGTGTTCATACCCCTGGGCTCTCTAATACCATACCGTGCTTGTCTTTTAAGGCTTTTGTTATCATATTGAGCTTTAACTCTCAAAGGCACCTGCTATAATCCTGTGATTGCTCAATCAGGAAGGGACCCCCAGTAGGTATAGTTCTATTGTAAAAATACATTTTTGTATTTTTCTCCATCTCTGACACAAACCAGAAAATTTCAACAGAGCTAACATTAATTGGTGATGCAGAAAAAGTACCAAAGATAGCCTCCAAACATCAATTGATACTTTTTCCTGACAATTTCCTAATCTTGTGTTACTCCTGAGACTATATACCCAGACTGTCATCAATCTTAAGAAGTGTTTTCACACCACAAACAGGGCATTACCTTTGATTATCACATAAAATCATTCTGATTTTCTACATTTGAAATTGGTAATAGACCTCAATAATCCTATCAGTAATCCAAGGGATAATAGGTAGCATAAATCAATAGTTACGGGCAGAGGTATAGCAGGTTTTATTGTGTCCTTAAAAACGTGGCCGTGTTTCTGTGGTCATTATAGTAACAACTGTTACTATATTGACTATATTGTTACTATGTATATTACATTCAGAGGACTGTATTTTTTAGAGATTAATATCTATATAGACTTTCAAATAAGATACTATATAGACTTTCAAATCTCCATGTTCTCACATTTTTTTGGATATTTTTACTCCAAGTGTTGTTCAGCTAACAAGCTCTTTTTAGCTGAAAGGAGGTTGCTTTTGCAGGATATGGCAGAGCAACGTTAGACACAGCTCTGCTTAGTCTTTCCTCTGGTACAGTATGTACTGGATTAACCATACCCAGATTTTTAAATGGTACCTCTGTCATTGGTATGTTTTCAGTGTCCGTCTTTGAAGAGTTCTGTTATGTGAGACATTACTGGCTCCCTGTACTTTCTACTGCTTTGACACATGAAACACATGAAATATTCATAAATATTGAGGGTTTTCCTTTAAAACTTTTTCGGTTTGACAAGAACTGGTGGAATATATTGGCAGGACAGAACTTGTGAAATTAGTCAAGCAAAATGTTCAAATTATTGAGAAGAACCCAGTGTGCTGTTTTGTAACTTCCAGTGTTCATTTGTCTACCCAATTGTGAACGCCTATTATATTCTGGGAGTTTCTGCCTTTATGGTATTATCACATGGTTTTATTTTCATAACTTCTTAATCCTCAGGAGAACAGTGCCTCATGGATTTTAGTTGGGTTTTTAGTGTTTTGAAGGCTGTGCGAGATACCATTTAAAATATTCCTTCCCAGTTGACTGAGTACTACACTATCAGTAGCCTTATTTTCTTACCCTAGCAAAAAAAAAGGTTCTCATCAACTGAAAGCCAGCTCACTGTATTTAAATGCCTAAGATTTTGTTGCTTACTTGTAGTTTTTATGGACCATTTTTTTGAACAGTGGCTTTATAACGCATCAGCAGCTTGGTATGAAATGCATTGGACTTCAGAGATTTTGATGGGGGCAGGAAGTTATTTTGCCACAAGGCAAAAAATTGTCATGTGAAACACTAAGGAAGCCCCTAAGAACAATTCAGCCTATTGTTTAATCAATACACAGTGCCAAAGCTAAAATATCTTGGTTTAGTTTGCTACTTTAGTTTTTTAACAAGAGCTGAAATTTTCAGAATCATACAGCTCATTGTATCGGTAAATAAATACAGAGTGCCAAAGCAAAAATACCTGGGTTTTTGTCTTCCACTTAATTTTTTAGTGAGGTTTTTTTTTTTTTTTGGTAATAATACAGTCCTCTGATTAATAAAATATTGCAAAAAATATTTAGTTAGTGGTTATTATTGCTCCTCAGTGTTTAGCCTCACAGAAAGATTAAATTCTTTGAGTCCACAAATATGTACTCATAACAGACTGAAATATTAATACTTTCATGCTGGGGAACTGAGCGAATTAAAACAAGCAAGCTACATAGAATGTTTTTAGGTTTTATCTTTTACTAGTATCTATTAAAAATTCCAGAAAACCAAATTGTCACTGGTAGTAGCTCTCCTAGCATAGTTACTCAGCTGTTTTGTTTGCCTAATTCTTCTTCTTTCTGTAAAGTATATTTAGGGAACATGTGGGGGAGTTAAAAAGGATCACCGCATGCTTAGCTTGTTTACAAGATGTGAAGCTCCCACATCAGTTTCATTTTAGGCTTCTTCAGGCTTTCAGGATGATGGGGGAAAAAAAAGAAAAAAAAAAAACCACAAAAAAAGATTTTCTAAGATATATAAACCAAAAGACGACAAACCAGAAAAGAGTACCTTACGCAAACACATTTCTAGGTACGATAAAAGAGCAAGGTGCAGCAAGAGAAAGATTTTATTGCTCTGTGATTTTTATGATCAAATGCATGTGAATGCAGTAGCTCTACATCTTCAGCACAAATGAATGCCATATCCACAATTCCAGCAACCTTTATTCTATTGAATTACTTCTCAAAGCTTCCACCTCTCTCTTTTCAGAGAGTCTTGCTGATTTTTTTTCCGAAAGAAAATAAACAGAATATGACATGACCTTCCTTCTCTCTTTGGCTGGCTTGTTCTTCTCCTTTTCCCCTTTTCATCATGTTCAGAGAAGTTTCTCCTTCTCTTTTCTTCTCTCACCTCTCCACTGCTTGAATCCCTATATCATTCATCTCTCCTCTGTAAGCTCATAACCATTTTACACCTAACTTTTCATCACCTTAGCACAGGTTGTAAGAGACGAGGTTTCCACTAGATAATGGAAACTTCTAACTCATTGCTAATTCTTGATTTTTTTCGTGTTTTCCCTCTGATGTCTTATAAAGAGTAATGCTTGTTGTAAGAGTGACTTTTTCATACACTACACCTGCACAGCACTGGGTACAAAGAGCTTTACTTCTCACCTAGCAGAAAGGTATGATTACAATAAGCACAGCAGTCCTGATTCAACCAATCTAAGGTGTATCTATATCTCAGAATCTGCTCTTTCCTTTCAGCTATAGTTCCCTCAAGTGGGGAGCTATTTACTTAGAGCTACTTAATAGGAAAAACAAGCACAAGAGCATTGATTGACTTCAGGCTGTGTGTAGCTGGAGCAATGTGTGTAAATAGGATATATTTATTACTGTCCTCTGCTGATATTTTAAGACTAATGCATCTTCACTTCTACAAAAATACAATCCCTTTTAGAAATCTGATGAGCTTTTTCCACTGTTGTGTGTGATTCACATATAAACTATGTTTTTCATGTGGGCGTTTAAATCTGGCAGTCTGCATGCAAAACATCCCTGAGCCACAAAACATCTCTAAAAGCATATAAAAGACACTGCTGTAGTCTGAACATTTAATTTCTTCTGATGAGTTAGTACTGCATCAGTTTATAAAGAAAATACCCATGCATACATCCATTTAATGTGTAAAGAGAGCACTGCCATAGAACAGTGTCATGCCAGTTGAGTGAAGAGTAAAGAGCATCCTAGGTGACTATGATATATGGGTTAACTGACTTAACCAAGGGAAATATGGCTGCGGTAGCGGAGTTCACACCTCATAACCTGTCTAAAGTGCTCACGCTGTCAAACTAATGTTAGATTTATTCTGAAATAAACCATAAGATACCAGAGCTCCTCTTTTTACCTGTTTGAAGATCAAGCTGTGACGAGCAGGATGCCAAATGTATACTGTCCTTTCTGTTACATCATGTTTCAACACTGTAGATAGCTAAAGATGTAGTGCTGAGCAGGGATTTTAATCAAACCTCTCAATTTATCAGTGTGATATTTTTCACAGTTCTGCAAAGAAAATTGAAGGACTTTCCTTCAATTGTTTTAAAGTTATGATAAATAAGACATAAATATATCCTAAAAATGCTTGTCATAAGCAACAGCAGTGTCATTCAGCAAACTTGATTTTCATTCATGTGTTTTAAGAATAGGAAATTTTCTGATGGGTTTCACAGGTATGAGAATACTACGCAAACTACAAATACTAATGATAATTCATAGAATCATAGAATCATAAAATCAAAGAATATTTTGGGTTGGATGGGACCTTTAAAGGTCATCTAGTTCAACCCCCCTGCAGTGAGCAGGGACATCTTCAAGTAGATCAGGTTTCTCAGAGCCCCGTCCAACCTGACCTTGAATGTTTCCAGGGATGGGGCATCCACCACCTCTCTGGGCAACCTGTTCCAGTGTTTTACCACCCTCATTGTGAAAAACTTCTTCCTTATATCTAGTCTAAATCTACCCTCTTTTAGTTTAAAACCATTACCCCTTAGCAAGAGGCCCTGCTAAAAAGTTTGTCCCCATCTTTCTCATAAGCCCCCTTTAAGTACTGAAAGGCTGCAATAAGCCTTCTCTTCTCCAGGCTGAACAACCCCAACTCTCTCAGCCTTTCTTCATAGGAGAGGTGTTCCCTTCCCCTGATCATTTTTGTGGCCCTCCTCTGGACCTGCTCCAACAGGTCCATGTCTTTCCTGTGCTGAGGGTTCCAGAGCTGGACGCAGGACTCCAGGTGGGGTCTCACCAGAGCAGAGTAGAGGGGCAGAATCACCTCCCTCGACCTGCTGGCCATGCTTCTTTTGATGCAGCCCAGGAGATAGTTGGCTTTCTGGGCTGTGAATGCACATTGCCGGCTCATGTCCAGCTTTTCATTCATCAGTACCCCCAAGTCCTTCTTGGCAGGGCAGCTCTCAATCCCCCACCCTGTATTGATACTGGGGGTTGCCCCGACCCAGGTGCAGGACCTTGCACTTGGCCTTGTTGAACCTCATGAGGTTCACACGGGCCCATTTCTCGAGCTTGTCCAGGTCCCTCTGGATGGCATCCTGTCCATCAGGCATGTCAACCACACCACTCAGCTTGGTGTCGTCTGCAAACTTGCTGAGGGTGCACTCGATCCCACTGTCTATGACATTGACGAAGATATTAAAGAGTACTGGTCCCAGTACGGACCCCTGCTGCACACCATTTGTCACCGATCTCCACCTGAACGTCAAGCCATTGACCACTATCCTCTGGATGCATCCATCCAACCAGTTCCTCATCCACCAAACAGTCCACCCATAAAATCCATATCTCTCCAATTTAGAGAGAAGGATGTTGTGGCGGACCGTGTCAAAGGCCTTACGGAGGTCCAGATAGACAACATCCATAGCTCTTCCCATGTCCACTGATGTAGTCACTCCCTCATAGAAGGCCACTAGGTTGGTCAGGCAGGACTTGCCCTTGGTGAAGCCATACTGGCTGTCTTGAAACACCTCCCTGTCTTCCATGTGCCTTAGCATAGCTTCTAGGAGGATCTGTTCCATGGTCTTCCCAGGCACAGAGGTGAGGCTGACAGGTCAGTAGTTCTCAGGGTCCTCCTTTCTACCCTTTTTAAAAATGGGTGCAATGTTTCCCTTTTTCCAGTCATCAGGGACTTCACCTGACTGCCATGACTTTTCAAATATCATGGAGAATGGTTTGGCAACTACATCAGCCAATTCCCTCAGGACCCTGGGATGCATCTCATCAGGTCCCTTAGACTTATGTATGTTCAGGTTCCTCAGGTGGTCACGAACCTGATCTTCTCTTACAGAGGAAGGGACTTTGCTCCTCAAGTCCCCGTCTTGCAGTCCATCCACTCGAGAGTGGTGGGAAGAGAGATTGCCAATGAATACTGAGGCAAAAAAGTTGTTGAGTACCTCAGCCTTCTCTCGTCCGTTGTTACCAGTTTGCCGGTCTTGCTCATTGGAGGGGTATGCTTTCTTTGACCTTCTTTTTCTGGCTGATATACCTGTAGAAGCCCTTCTTATTATTATTTGCATCCCTTGCCAAGTTCAGCTCCAGCCACGCCTTGGCCTTCCTGACCCCGTTCCTACACAACCAGGCAGCGTCCCTATGCTCTTCCCAGGATACCTGTCCCTGCTTCCACTGCCTGCGCATTTCCTTCTTGCCCTTTAGTTTGACCGGCAGGTCTCGACTCATCCATGCCGGTCTCTTGCCTTCCTTTCCTGATTTCTTACACCTGGGGATCGGGAGCTCTCGCACTGTATGGAAAGCGTCCTTAAAGATCTGCCAGCTCTGTTCTGCTCCCTTGTCCCTGAGGGCAGTTTCCCAGGGAGTCCCATTGACTAAGTCCTTGAAGAGCTGGAAGTTTGCTTTCCTAAAATTCAGGGTCCTAACTTTACTCTTCGCCTGACCCGTATTCCTCAGGACTGCAAACTCCACCAGTGCATGATCACTGCAGCCCAGGCTGCCTCCAATCTTGACACCACTGATTAGCTCACTTGCGTTGGTGACCAACAGGTCCAGTATCGCATCCCCTCCGGTAGGGCTGTCTATTACCTGACTTAAGAAGTTATCCTCAATGCATTCCAGGAGTCTCCTGAATTGCCTACAGCTCGCCGTGCTACTTTTCCAGCAGATGTCAGGGTGGTTGAAGTCCCCCAGCAGGACAAGAGCCTGTGAGTGTGATGCCTCCTGTAGATGGAGTAAGAAGGCTTCATCAATAGGCTCCCCTTGATCAGGCGGCCTGTAGTAGACACCAATCACAAGGTTCCCTTTGATGCTTCCGTCTCTGATTCTTACCCATAAGCTTTCAACCTGTTTGTGGCTATTCTTCAGGGACAGCTTTTCACACTCTATCCATTTCTTGACATAGAGGGCAATGCCTCTGCCCCTCCTTCCTTGCCTGTCCCTTTTGAACAACCTGTAGCCATTGATAGCCACACTTGAGTCATGGGATTCATCCCACCAAGTTTCAGTAATGGCAATTAGGTTGTAGCTTTCTAGCAGCACGGCGGCTTCCAACTCCTGTTTGTTACCCATGCTGCGTGCATTGGTGTAGAGGCACCTCAGCTGGGCTGTTGGACGTGTCACCTTCTTAGAGGAACACCCCTTGATTCCTTTGAGGTATTTCACTGGTGTTTCCCTATTGGCTCCTATTACCTCAGGAGTAAGGAGCCTCTGACTCATCTCCGTAAGACTTCAAGTGTGCTGCAGTGTAGCCAGCACATCTCAGAGCAACAGGCGAGGGCCCTCACTAGCACCCTGTCCCTCTAACCTTGGGGTGACATCCCATAGCTTGTCACAGGCAAGCCTGATATTATCCCCCTCCCCATTCAAGTCTAGTTTAAAGCTCTGTCAGTGAGCTCCGCTAGCTCGTAAGCAAAGACCCTCTTCCCCTTTGAGAAAGGTGAATCCCATCTGACGTCAGCAAGCCTGGTGCCATGTAGGCCATCCCATTATTGAAAAACCCAGAATTGTGGCGGTGACACCAGCCACGGAGCCATGTATTAATAGACGGGGCCCGTCTGTTTCTTCCAATGTCACTGCCCGCAACTGGAAGGAGAGAAGAAGAAATAACCTGTGCTCCAGATTCCCTTACCAAGTATCCCAAGGCCCTGAAGTCTCTTTTGATCGCCCTTGGACTACGTGTTGCAGCTTCATTGCCACCCGCATGGAAGAGCAGTAATGGGTAATAGTCCAAGGGCTGTACCAGGCTAGGACGTTTCCTAGTGATGTCCATAACCTGGGCCCCAGGGAGGCAGAAGACTTCCCTAAGAGGAGGGTCTGTCTGGCATATTGGACCCTCTGTTCCCCTCAGAAGGGAGTCACGTACAACTATAATCCATCTTTTCTTCCTCGTGGAGGTGGTTGATATGGGGCGTAGGCCTTTCTGACCTTGGCAACCCCTCTGGTGTTGATGGACCATCATCCACATCATCCATTGACTGGCCTTCCACATCCAGAGCCTCATACTTATTGTACAGAGGCACCTGGGAAGGCAAGGTGGGCAAGGAGAGGGTTTGCCTGCCGCCCCAAGCATGGACTTGCCTCCATTCACTCCTTTCCTTTAAGCTACTGCCTTCGGCCTGGTGGGGGGAGGATCTTGTGTTTTTTCTGGTGGCTGTCCCTGTTTCTGTCTCAGGGAGGGCAGAGCACAGTTCCACCAATCTATCTCTTTCTCAGACTCCCTGATGCTCCTTAACCTTTCTACTTCCTCTTATAGCTCTGCCACCAGGCTGAGCAGATCGTCCACCTGGTCACACCTCACACTGCTGTTCTCCTGCTGCCATCCGCTCCCTGGGAAAGGCTCTGGCACTCCCTGCAGCCTGAGACCTGGATGGCTGCATGGTTTCCTGGGAGCGCCGTCTAGGTTGCCACATCCATTCTGGCGAGTGCAGAGGACATATAGCTTTCTGCTGGGTGGATACCATAGCTAAGCTCCTTCTGAGAGGGTGATGACCACCAATTGAACTCACCTCTGAGCTGGTAGGTTGACTACGCCCTTCCTGCGCGCCCTTCCGCGCAAGCTGCTATGCCACACTCTATTTGCCCGCTCCGTTGGCGGCACTCCTGGTGGCTCGCGCTCCCTAGGCTGCTTTTACAGGCGTGGGGGTGGCCGCGGTTGCTCTCGTGATGCCCAGGCCTCGCCAGCGTCTCCCGGCAGAGCTGCCGGCTCCTGGCGGGTCTCTCCGCTGCCCTGGCATTTCCCTGCCTCAGGAAAACCGCTGGTGCGCCAAGATCTGCCGCTCCGCTGCTAACTGGGCCAGCTCCGGAGCAGCTGCCCTCAGCAATAATTCAGGCCACAGAATTAATTAATGTATTTTGTAAATATTCCAGAAATTTAGGAAAAGTATTTCTATTTTTTCTACCTGTTCTATGAATTATCATTGACAGTAAAAAGGCTATATAAGAAATAAATAGTAATAGACAAATCTATTATTGGAACAAAAAGTGAATGTTTGAAATTCCACTGGATTGGAGGAAATTATATGACTTAAAAATGAATGTCTAAAAAAAAACCTCTGGGGAAGAAAAAAGAAGTCATTGCTTCAATAAGGGTAGAATCTTCTTTCCTCCTTCTCTCCCTTCCTTCTTCCCATGAAAAATGTGTGCTGGACTCTGCTATCATACTATTTATATAAAGATTTTGATTGCCTCCCTGTTCTAGCACCTCGATAGTGTGGTTATATTTGATCTGTGTTATTGAGAGCTTCTCCAGCTGCTTTAGTCTTTGCCATCGACTGGGTTTTCTATAGGGAACAAAATAACACAGGTGAACTTGTAGTACTGATTTTGTGACTAATTTCTGAGGAAGTTCTGAGTAGAGAGTGTTTTCTACCTTGTCCTGAATGTTCATTTCCCCTTTCTGCTAGTCTTAGCTGTAGTTCTTTCCTCAGTGGGTGGGAAAAATTCCCAGATCAGTGACTGGGAAGGGTTCACTGAGGCAGGTGCAGGCAAATATTTGTAGGTATGACATTTTCTCAATTTCACATCTAGTACAAGACAGTTAACATAAGGATGGTAGTTTATACATAGCAGAAGAATCTGATCCAAATAAAATCCAAGATATGTTTTGAGAGCAAAACTGTAGTATGAAAATACGTTGTTTTAAGTCAAACCATAGAATATTTTTACGAAATACACATTTAAAAAAATATTTTTTTAAAAACACATCTTATAATTAGGGAATCTATGTAGTTGACACAAGGCTGATATGGATTTCAAGAAGGTTTCAGTTTTTCTATTTGTTATCTCTAATTACAGGAACTAATCTTTTTCTGGGAAATCAATGCTTAAATTGTAAAAAAACTCACATGCAGTGGTACAGGATGCAAACTAGGACAGAACAAGTAGAAAACATTTTGTTCTAGAGTTCATGAATCTGTCTTACCCCCTCTGGGTACAGATTACGTTTCAGGACATTTGAATAACAGTATAAAAAAAATCAGTTCCCTTTGTAGCTAAATGAACTATGAATTAAATTTGTTATCAGATGACCAGTAGCTGCTAAGCATTTTCCAGCTGAGTAAGCTAATAAACCTATTTACTCTTTCCGCACGAGCAAGCACAGGCCCATTAGCTGCAGATGCCTTTAGCAATATTCTTTGACATATAGAAGGTCATCCTCCTTTCATTGTCTTCATATCTTTATAGTTTAATGGTTAGCAGAAAGAACAGCTGCAATAGTTCTATTGAGTAGCTAATTAGTAATTTAAAATTGCAGTTGTAGGATTTTTATCCCCTTTAACGTCATTCTGATGGATTAGTGCTTTATATGCATTTATTTTGAAAACTCTTGATTTAAACTGAAATCACCTGTAGGAATTTAAATTGTCAGAGGCTTTATTAGAATTTGGTAACAAGAATACCTTGCACATCAAAAGACCTCTTCTCGCTCTTGTTCTTTTCTTTGTTATTCAACATTTGAGTGTTTGTTTGCAAGAACCCTGTCAAGTGTTGGATCGGGCAGAAGCTAATGGATGATTTAGTTTACCATGTCTTCTGACAGGTACTGCATGCTTTCCCCCTTTGTGACAAGATGGCAGGACAGGTTCAGTTTTCTAATACATTTCTCAGGAACTGTTGCACCCTTGTATGCTTCTGCAGTAGGGTTGCTAAAATGAAAATGCATTATCGCTTTTGTTGTCAGTATGGCCATGTTTTCTTCACCGATTTCAGTTATGGCTGCCACACTTGCTTTCTGTGCTCTCTTGCAAATATTTCCCAGAAGGACGCAGCCTGTTCACAGTGCAAGTTCATGACACAAGAAACATCAGCAGGAGAGGAAAGGACAGGTTTCATTCTTGCTTTACAAGAGTGATAAATTTCATGATGTTTCCTGTTGAATCTATGGAGTGTTGCTTCTAGACCTGTGAGTTGTTCTGCTTGATCAGAGCAAGAGTTCTTTTAAATTCATATCCTACTGCAGGGAGTAAGATATCTGAAGGAGAAGAATATATTCCCACGCATTCCATCTAGAAAAAGGTCTATTGCGTGCTCTTTTCCATTCTAGGGAATTTATATCCTGCCTAGTAATATCCAATTGTTCCTATCATTGCCTCACTTTTCAATTTCTTTTTTTTTCTTTTATTACTATGCTATGTAAGCTCCTCAAGCTTATAAGAGGGATTTAAATATATGCCTCCATTTTCTTGGGATTCTCAGTTTTCATTTCACACCTCAATTTGCTTAGAATGATTTCCAAGTTTCTACAGTTCTACCATAACCTGGTAGAACCAATTGCTTGTACGAGACAGAGGGCAAATACTCAGAAAATGTTATTTTTACTTTTACTAATAGGCTAAGAATATGAATTCCATTAATAAATATTGATATTTTTACTACTATTATTGATAAACAATACTAGAAATACCCTGAAGTTAAATGACAATAAATCCCTGTTTTAACTCAGTCATTTTTCTATGTTCTTCAGAGATACCCAACTGTTCAGATTTTAGCCAGGAGAAAAAAAGTGTAAAGTTACTTAAGTACTCAATTAAAATTAATATTGACAGTAAACCTTGACACTAGCTGCGAGGGACTTTATGTCATCATATGATCTTTCCTGCCTAGGGTGATTTATTCTGGAAGAAATATGGCTAGTTATATTCTTTCTTATTGCTGGATCAGTACTGGGCCTTGCTATATATTAAGAAATCTTTAATTTGCTTAGCCTCCATTTCTATGTGTTCTTTGAGCTCTGCTGCATTGACTTTTTTGAATGGAAAGGATCTCCTCACAGCTTTTGGCATACTTGCTTTGGTTGCAGTAGAATGTAATCCAGACTTTGCTTCTGCTTTTGCTTATGGCCTCTTCCTGGTGTTAGTAGGTCTTGGTCAGGTCCTTAAGCTGGTCTTTCTCAATTCTGCAGTTAATGCTCGTGCAAGGAAATTGCAAGTCCTGGTTACGTGAAAAGTTTATAACTGTATGGCATGGTGAAGTGTTTTTCAATGCCTTTGAAATTCTTATCTCAAAACTTCTGAAGTATCATTTTCCTTCCACAAATGTTTGAGAGTTTGAAGAGCTCTTATATGTGAACAGTATGATATATAAATACATAGGACCAGATTATCATAAGAGCTCTACCGACTTCCAAAGTCTCCGTCAATTTACATTCTCTGCAAACCTCACCTCTAGACACAGTATTTGAAAGCTTATATTGTAAGAGTTGTTGTTCCATACCATACTTTATTCTGTTAAACAGCTGTCTAGGAATCTTATTTTATTTTCTGAATGTGGTGACCAATCTGCCAATAAATAATTCTTCAGTCTGTACCTCTAGAGTGAGTAGACAATCCCAGAACTTCCATAAAGAATATGCCAAATAACTGATAACACAAAATCTTTGTTTGCACTGAGGGAGCATAGTTATAGTAGAAACAAAACATGTGAGATGAAGAATACACATAAATCACAAAACCTGAAACAAAACATGGTTTAAGAATAAGAACAGAAGGACACTGACTACTACTTCCACGTAGAGAAATTTACAGGTGCAAAACAGTTGTTTTACCTAAGTCTTTTAATTCTTTAAGCAATTTTTCATAAGAAAGTTATGCCAAAATCTGCTGGAAATGGGGGGAAATTCTGGGTCTTGAATCAGTCAGACCTTTTGCTGTGTACCTCGTGACCTGTGCTGCACCTTTAAAGGCACGTCAGAAATGCTGTCAAGGGCCTTCACGTTCCAAAGCCAGCTTTCTTTGAGCAGATGTTAGAGCAGAAAACAATTGAAAATAGAAAAATGTCAACATGACTGGGCTAAAATAAATGGCATTTGTCCACTGATGTGCCCCCAGCCCCCATGTCCTTGCAGGTGGCAGGGGTCCTTTCTTCCCATCTTGCTCCCAGCCCAAGAACCTTTCAGGTTACTCCTGCACTGCATCAAATTGCCTGCAGTCCCCTCGTGATCACTAGGAAAAGTCTCTCTTTCCGTGGAGCCTGGCTGGGTGCCTGTGCTCCGACAGGCATATTGACCTGCGCCATCCGCTCTGCTGCCCTCACCCCACTTGTCCCTCCTCCTCTGGCCCCATGCTGGAGACCTCTCTCATAGAGCACATTTCTGCACTCCCCTGGGAAGGGTCAGCCCTGCCCTCCCTCCGCACGCTTCACCAGATGGATGGTGCACCCACCAGGAGAAGGCAAACAGAGGCTTTCTCTCGGCTGTCCAACCATAGCCTATTGAAAGAATGTAGCATCATATAAAATAGATAAATGAAATAGATATTGTCTGTCACAGTCTAACAGATTTTTCTTTTTTAGGAAAGTTCAGAAGACAGTTTGGGAACCAGATGCTGAAATTGGAAATCATACTATGCTTCCTTTTCTGTAATCCATGCACTGACATTTCTAGGACAATCCTAAGTTGTCTTATTATGAATATATTATAATATTCACAACTTCTGATTCAAATTTATCTTTTCAAAGTGTCTGAGTCCCATATATAGGCAACAGAGAGAAGCACTGAAGACAATCAGAAGGATTTTTCCTCTCTGTTGACAGGATGGTGCTTAATTCCAGAGGGGTGATTCACTAGGTGTAAATTAGGGAGCTATTCAGTGTTTGGTTTTCTCTGGGGACCAATTTGAATTAAAGCTAGCCTTCCTTACAGGAATGCTTATTCTTGTCACAGTACTGCCATTCACTATCTCTTCAGTCTTTCTCCTGCAGCTCTTGGGCTGTGGTCTGAAAGCTGATGTTAAAATGATTACCAAAGTGATCCCTCCCCAAATAATTTCTTTTTAACTTTGAAAATTTCCATGGCATGATTTACCATGCAGCCCCACAAATTGCTGCACACCCAAATTTCATCCATTGTAGTACAAGATCATAAATCTGACATATTTACTTGCTGCTCCTGCCAACCCTCTGCTAGGTTTCAAAAAAAAGCTAAAGCCCCACACCCTCACAGTTACCATGTCCTACCAATGTTGTTCTGTTTTAGCTACAAAAATTGAATTTCTGTCCTTTTGACACACTTGAGCACAGGTTTTGTGTGAGCTGTTCACACAGCTTCTGTTGTTGCTAGAGGCAGTTTCAAAGTCCTTTCCAGTCAGAAGTATCGTCACAATTTTCATATGCTTTCACAGCAGCGGTAAGAGGCTGGTGAAATATAGCTAACTGGAAATGTAAACCTTATGAGCAGCGTCTGAATTCTTAGCTGAGTGGCATCAACTGAGACAAGAAGGGAAAACAGGATTGTTGCATTTAACAGAAAATAGACCTCAGGAGTATGTCCTTCATTCTCCTTCTTATTTTTCTATTACTTATATTTAATGCACTCTAAGAAAATAAAAAAATAGATAGGTGTTAAGCTAGTATCTTCTATGGGTTTGCATCCCTGAATTTGATGCTAAGGGATGTCCCGAGCCCCTGCCACACCAGAATTCTGGGAGAAGGGGGAAATATATTCTCTTGATTTCTTCAAATCCTTCTGCCAGTCCTGCTACCATTCCTTGGACTTTTGTTTGGTTTTTTTTTCTTATATTTCAGATTAAGAGCTCCAAGGAATAATACCCAGGCAGAACTCCTATGCAGACAAGAAAAAAAACTCATATTGTATCTAAGTTCTTACTACAGCTTTTGTCCTGCTGATCTTTGCAGTGACTTCCTTTGTTTCTGATACACCAAACAAAGGACTGCTTAATAAGTGTTTTTCTGTTGACCTTAATGAAGACTACTTGTAGCATTCCCAAACTTCATTGAGACTTGAGATTTCTAATAAATCAAAGTTACATTCCTTGGGAATAGTGAAACTTTCAGAATAAAAATAACAATAGTGATGTGCTTAGAAATAACAGTGCTGTGCTTAGAAACAAAATGATTGTGTTAGTAGATGCTTATAACTTAAGGCCAGTGAAAGAGCAAACCAGGGCTTTATTTCTACAGCCTATCTATAAGCAAGCGATAAATTGCATTTCTATTGTATCTTATAAGGCGGGTATAAACTTGTAAAAGAAAGTGCAAAACTGCATATATGTAAAGCCCTTTTTATGTCCATTGCTTTTGCTATGGTATTAAGGTTTCTGTCCGACACTGCTCCTTTCGGTCTCAAGTTGCTTTGACTTTAATGGGGAGCTTCAAAGAAGCATCATACTGTAGCCTGTAAAAAATTTAATTTTTTTTTTACTGTGTGAGTGCTTCATTTAGGTTTTAGTGTTTGCCACAGTGCTCGCCCCAATTCTTTATTGCTCTTAATTGTGATATTCATTTTTCCTTTTTTACTCATTTCTTTCAGTTTGATCTAATCTGAATCAGCACAGGAACTGTGTGAATATGTATTCCATTAAGTATTATGAAATATTCCTTCATGTGAGCTTTTAGGAACCTTTTAAACCTACTTTTCTTTCTATTTTTAAGATATTTGTATTGCGTTGAGATTCCTCTTATGTTGACAGAGTAGAAAATACATAGATTGACTGACTGGCAAGGACCAATCTAATATTCATTCACAGTATTATTAGTAGATCCCTGTAATAAACAGAACATACGCTTCAGAAAAATTGGGCAAGAAAAGAACTACACAGAACAGCCGGTTGATCCCCTGCGCCCGCAGGATTGGTGATGCTGAGCAGATGTTTGGTCTAACCTGGTTTTCAATGCTTCCAACAATGGAAAGGCCATAATATCCCCAGCAGGTCTGTTCCTCTGCTTCACTACCCTTGCTGTTAGAAAGTTCAGCTAATGTCTGACCTGAGTCTTCCCTGTTTCAGAATAAACTCATTATTTTTTGCATAAGAAAGCTGAAATAGATTATTCCTTCCCTTTAGCAACAACCTTTCATGCAATTGAAGACTGATACTGTACCCTATTGGTCTTATCTGTGTTAGACTTAAAAGCAAATACTTTCAGTCTTTTCTCATAGGTCATGTTTTCCAGAGTTCTGATCAATCTCTCTGTACTGTCTCCCCTGTCAAAGCTGCACACAGCTAACCTATACTGGATGTGGAAAGAGAATGACTTTCCATGTCTTGTAGCTTATGCTTTTGTTTATACTTCCCAGTATGATGCTTATTTTTTCCAGAAATAGCATGATATTGTCTACTCATATTTAACTTGTGCTAAACTGTAATAGCAGACAGTTTTGTGTAGAAAAGACACATGCCAACTTGTCCTCTATCATCTAGTGTCTTGCAATTAATTATTCCCTCCTGAGTTCAGTATCTTGTACTTGCCCTTACTGAATCCAATCTTATTATTTTGTTTATTTTTTCCTCAAGAAATTTCTTTAGTTTTTCAAGATAATTGTAAGCCTGTCCTCATGCTGTGCCAGTAACATGCTGTCCCATCTGACCAAGAAAAAACTCAAATTGCTATCACTCATTCGTCAGTATTGAATGGGAACACCCCATTTCAACTGAGAACCACTGCCTGTGATGTAAGATTTTGTCTTTCCATCAATTCAATCTAAAGTAATTTCATGTAGAACGTGTCTCTCACATTGTCTGTGACATGGATGACATTGGCTTGTGGGACAGTGTCAAAAGCTGTAAGAAAGTCAATGTAAGAGACATCTAAGACTCCTCACATGTAAGACTGCCTATTCTAACACAAAAAGAAATCAAGACATTCAGTTCTAGACAAAAAGACTAAATGTTGCCTGCTACTCATTTCCTTGTGTTCTTCCAAGTGCTTTTACACCATTACTTGTTCTAAAATTTCTCCTTTCTCCAGGATTTCTAATCACTACAGCTTTATGCTTAGTCCTCCTCTGCTCCCTGCTCCCTCCCTTTAAATGTTTAAGCTGTTTTCCCTTTGTAATCTCTTTATACCTAGTCCATTCTCCACAAGATCTGAGATAGCTTAATATTCTGTGTGAAATAAATGTTCCTACTTGTCCTACAAGCCACAGCTACCAAGGAGCAGCATGTTTCTGCGTAGCAGAAACTCGGGAGCCCGCTGCTCTGGGTACCTATCTCTAGTTACCCTAGGCTCTGCTCAACCAGGCCAGAATGAACACACTCGGTGCAAAGCCAATCATGGAAAGGCATAAAAAAATCATTGAACTAAAAAGAAAAATGTTCTATAACTAACAACTATCTTTTCGTCCTTCGTCTACTTATAAATGTGCTATAAGTAGTTGTTCCACAAGTTTTCCAGAGTTGTACACACACAGTAGTCTAATTGTTTTCAGACCTGTCTTCAGATGGAATAAATCACGCCCTGGAAATACGCCTTTCTCTGTTGGTTATAGAAAGAGACTAAACATATAGCATATGCTAAATATGTGCTATATGCTAACTTTTCATAGGCTACATGCAGATATGATTAAAAAGGTAATTTCCTGAAGCTACTCAGCAGACCAGTAGCAGAGCTGGGAATAGGCCAATGCTTCTGGATTCCTTGATCTCGCTGTTCTGCATCTTTTATTGTTGCCTTTGTACATTATTTTAAAAAGGAGAACTTTAATGTGCAGCTAAAATCTAGAAAGGCCAGCCTTTGCTATGTCTTTGTATAGAAAGTTATTTCTTTTTTTCCTTGAGACTCTGAGAATTCTCAGAATATGAGTATTGCTGAATGTAATTCAATATTTCAATTTTATTTTTTAAAGCTATTTTTAATTCCAGCACCTACTTTAAGTAAAGTACTATGCACCAAATTACCAGGTATCATTCTGAAAACTGCCCTCACAGTTAGGGTTTGAGATAGCATATATTAATTATACTAATGGAGATTGATGTGATTCCAGTTTTTTGAAGTATTTTATATGTTACTGATTATACAGTTTTTCCTTTCGCCAACATGGAACAAAGTTATTGGAGAGAAAATTTAAAGGAAAGATGAAGTATATTATTCTCCTCCTTCTTTTTTTTTTTTTTTCCCTTGAAGCTTTTTTTTTCCTGGGCTCAGACATAAAGTTTGGCAGAACATTTGCACAACCTCTCAGCATTTTCAAGTTCTTGATACGAATTTTTCAGATCTTGTGTCTAAAGGAAACTGTAATAAAATAATTACTTAAATGAAGTGAATCCTTCAGCAAGTAATCAGAAAGGTTGAGCGCTCTCTGTTTTGCAGTGCCTGAGGAGTATTTTATCTGTTTTCTGAGGAGACAGCATATCAGATGTAGAATATGCAGCAACCCAGATGCAAAGATTCATTCATATACTTTGCCTCTGTATATAATCAGTGGCAGTAGTGCTTTCACTACTGGTGGCTGGTCCTTGTGTGTGAGAACCTGAAGTTTAACTGGGAACTCAAGCACGTTCAGCTGGCTCGTTGGCAGAAGGGTGGTGTCTTCCTCTGTCAACAGCCTTGTCAATAAAATGGTATTGATAACGGAGTCTCTTCCACCTGAAGGTACATGCGCAATACTGAAGACATTGTTAAAAATTAGGAAACCTTATGAGGAAGAGAATTAGGGCACATGTGTATCCTGTAGTTGAATCTGGGGGCAGAAGGGAACTGAGAGAACCAGGATTAGTTTTCTGGTGAAGCAGCTGGAGCTGTATATCAGGAGCCATTGTTCCATGGGTATAACTAGCCTGCCGCTCACGTTGCCGTAACATCCTGCTGCTCTCTCAGGTCCCAGGGTGGCTGCCTGCAGAGCAAAGACTTGAAGAGGAGAAAGCTGATGAGTTGTCAATGTCCTAATATGTCTCTGATGAGAAAATAAATACATTTTGTATTTATAATATGTGAGGAGGAGAGGAAGAGGCCAAGGACGAGGCAAGACCTCGCAGAGAAGAGGAGCAGTAGAAGTTCGATGTGTGCGAGGACAGACGGTGCACGTCCTCGGGACCTCCAGGGACGGGAGCAAACAATACTTCACCATTGCTGCTCTAATGGCTTAGAACCCATTTTGTTTGTTTGTTTTAGTACAGAGCTGAATCTACTGAAGAAACTTAGGGCAGATATGATAGGGATACCTTCAATTATCGTTAAAAACTTATCAATGTTAGCAAATTTTTGACACTACATAATAAGCTTGGGTGAAATACTGTTTGAATTTATTTAAAATCCATTCAAGAATTTGAAAGCTGTAAATTTTCTTCAGAATACAGAAGGACTTGAAAAACAAGTCTTGTAGTGCTGTCTCAGAAAAGAAAGAAAAAAGTAAAAAATTCAAATTCATTTAAGGTTAATCGTATCTCTTCTGAGATTATAAAGCCAGTTCTGAGAAACCATCTTGCCTGAGGCTCCTGACTTCAGTTTTCTCTCATCATTAATCTTTCTTACATTATGTGTCATATTCAGTTGCAGTAAGACAATTAAACTAAGAAATGTGAAAGATAGATATTATCCTCTCCACTTTATGTCAGTGCAATAGTTTTTCTAACAACTAAATCACTGCAAGATTTGTAGAAAACATAGCTCCCTTTCCTGAAAATAATTTCATTGATAATAAGTGCCTGAAAACAATTGGATCTTCCTGAATCTTTTTGAGCAACAGTAGTAAAAATTACATGTCTTATTATATTAACAACAGGTCCTCTCATAAAATTCAATTATTTCAGGTTAAATGCTCAGTTTAACAACAAGACAAGAATCAAAAGTTGTTTGGACCATTTTTCTTGCTTTTTTTTTTCTTTTTTACATTATAACCAAAGTTCCTGACAGGCACACTGTAAAATAAAATGACAAGGCTGTGCTACCAAAGTAAATTAACATTGCCAATAGAAACAAATGTTACCAGAGTTTTTCTGAGTTTTCTAAATTGCAGGATTTATTTTATTTTGTTTATGGACTATCTCCAGAGTTGTGAGGTTGGGTTTTTTCACGGGTTTTGAGGGGTTTGTTTTTATGGCTCTCATGATATCAGAATTAATGTTGCATGGAATTTCATATTCATAATATACCCAAATGAGAAGACATTGTTTCTACAAAGTTTAACCAGTTCATTTTAGAGGCAGATCTATTTCCATATCAAAGTTGGTTTTTAAAAAAAATTAATGCAACCTTCCTATTGTTAGGTATTTTGTTAAAGTAAATTCCAGAACTTATAATACGTAGATATGCTAAAGTATTAAAGGATATCTTTGTCATTTAGAAAAGATGAGCTCAAATTACACACTGCAGGCCAGACTTGGCCTTCAAATACAGTTATTTTTAGAATATTCTGATAAGTCTTTTCCTTCCATTTGAAAGTGCTGATTTTCCAAGACTGAATCTATCCCAGAGAACAAAGCAGTTTCAGTGCATTTTCTTTGGAGAAGCTTTTCAAAGCCAAAGTTGGGCAAAGTGAAAGAGACCCATGACAATTTGGCTACTTGCCTATTTGAATGTCTGGGCCCAGAATTAACTTGTAGCTCACAGATATGTATCCTGCATTTAGAGATGGTAACTGAACTGTTTTACCTGCACATTCATGCATTTTACAATAATGTTCAGAAGAGTCATACCTGGGATTTATGTTATGATTAAATAGTTGTTATTTCACATAATAGTTGAATATTTAAGATCTACAAAATCAAATGCTTTTGATGGTGAACCATATTCCGTACTGGCGGAACTCCACTGATTCCAATGAGTTACATCATGAAATAACTTTTCTCCTCTGGTTATATTACACATAGAAAATGTTGAAAGCCCAGAACAGTGCTGAAAGAATGCTAAACCAACCGAGTGAAGCAATCAAATCTGGAAACGCCTGTGGGCAAAAGACAATTCAGCCTTTACTTTGTTCCCTTGTGCGGAGAGATTTTAATTACATTATCACAAACTTTTCCCCATGAAAACCCTTCTCCTGTTTCATGGTCTTTTCTTTCTGAATTCAGTGCAATTCTTACCCCTATGAAAGCAAAGGGAGTCTTGCAGTCATTTCTGATAGAATTCTGGTGTTTATCACTGAAAACATTGACAACTTTCTTAAATCACCACTTCAGAAGCTGACTATTGTTCAGTGAATGACACATGAACAACACGTCATTATGGCAATTATTATTGTGTGCTGCCTTGTGTCATAGGTTGTTGGCCCATTCCTATAGTCTTTTTTTAAATGGTGGAAGTTCCTTTGTCCCTTTGTCTCCACGCTGGCTGTGGGAAGAGGTCAGCTAGTTAAGAAGGCAAGTTTTGTGAATTATATTTATTTGTTTTGATAAAGACTTCCTCTCAGGAAAAGACATTCAAAGAAAGCATCAGCTTGGCGTGATATGGACTTGTCAACTTGGGCCCTGAAGCATAGTAGCTATGTTCAAATAGCTATTAATCTTGAAATGACTTATTAGCTCAGATGCAATGTGTCATGAATGTGCCTGCTACCTTGTGATCCTGGTCGTTATGCATGGAGTCAACAGGGGCCTCTGCAACATGCGCTCCTTTGCTCCTGTTTCTAGCATGCATAAACAGAGGCACTCACATGCTTCTTGTGCAATGTCACATAAATTGCCTGGAATTGATAAACTTTCATAATTTCCGTTGCTTCCTTTAGCAATCTGGCTAGTTCATACTTCTCTTCATTGCATGGAGTATGGGAACCAGTGAAATGGAGTAGCCTATTTCACGTTTTGAACTTTTGTGGTATGTAGCTTTAACACAGTTCTTATCTCCTGCCAGGCCCTTTATACTCCTGGCAGAGAAAAATGTATTTTCTGTTTTTGTTTTTCTTTTTTTCTGTGACAAAATCATATCAATTTCAAAATTAAAAGTTTCTTTAGCATTTTCCCCCTTGAAGTTGTCTTTCACAAGCCTACACCGGAATCCATCTATATCCTGAGTACTGTGATATGATAGATCAGAAGGAGAACCTGCACCTGCTGCTCTTCTCATTGACGTCACTCTTGAGAAAACTCAATAAGAGCAGGACTGTGGCTAAACATTTTCAAAGATTTAATTAATTTTAACACAGTCTCTTCAGATATTGCCACAGGCTTGAAAAGGTTTAACTAAACATAAAGTTTGAAGAGGCAGTGAGCAGTAATAAGAAAGTAAAAACAAAACAGGAGTCACCATTTTATTGTAGCTTAATGTTTTAACATCTATGTCGACTGATTATCTTCAAAATATTAAGAAAAACCTGTCTTCATTTTCAGAGTGCAGAGAGCAGTTGTCAGAGCACACTAGTTTTCTGAACTAAGATCCACATGAGAGCTAAAGAAACATTTTGCAATGGAAGCTGATTTCATCCATATGTATATAATACAGCTGGTCCCCAAAAAGGATATTTTTCTCAAACAAATAGAGTCCAAGTATTTGTTGACCTGACATAAACTTTAAACCTCCTACACAGTACTCATGTTAAGTGACAAAATGATCCATTTTAGCTTCAATGATTTAAAAGTCCTGAGACATCTGTGCAATTATTATTTGAAATACCTTGGAAGCAGAACTAATACCAAATAACATTACTTACATTTGTGTAGTTTCAGTAGTGTAGTTCTTGAATTCTGTTTTAAGTACAGTGCCATTTATAACAAATTTATCATACTTTCACTTTCAGCCCTTCTTAAGTTTTTTAGTCCTTATACTGGAAATATATTTGCCTTTCATGTAGAAAGTCAGTTCGTAGGTGGTTTTGTTTTGTTTTGTTTTAAATTAATATTTAACAACTTTTTTTTTTCTCCTTTGTATATCTTCTGGGATGTAGAAGTGCTACATTCCTCTAGCCCTAATCAGTCTCTCTTGTATACCAGTTTTGGAGATTACAAAATGTATGCGTAGGCTGTGCCAAATCTCTTCTAACTTTTCCTCTGGAAAAGCATTATTTGTTAGCAAACTCCTGGGCTTGCCTTACAGAAATGCTTCATTGCCTGCACTTTTAATGACTTTTTTTTTCCCTTTAATTACTGAAGTAGATGCTTTTTTTTTTTTGCAAATCTAATGTAATTGGAAGACTCAGCTTGTTTAGTACAGCAGGAATTGTCCTAATATTTAGTAAGTCACTGAGTCAGCATTGTCATATAAAGCTTGACATGGTACTTTACATGTCAATGTATAAACATAGTTATTTAGTCTCTCTGAAACTAGGCAGGACATCAAAGCCTTGAAAGATTGCTTAATAATAAGTGCTCAGTTTTATCTGATAAAAGGAAAAAAAGACAGGAGAATGAATATGAAAAAATACTGTGGCTTGGCCAGCAGAAGATAATGAATAATATATAAAAGACCAGACCAAGCTGAGCACAAACCTGAAAGCAATCTGACATGAGTTAGAGGAAGGGAAGTTGATGCTGAGGTGAAAATGAGAAAAAATTATCTTTTGTTTAGATAATCTTTTGTTTTGCTGATTCAGGAGCTTATATCTATATAAACTTCAAGGAAAAAGCAAAGTCACTAAGAAACAGGGAAAATGTGAGAGAAGAGGCGTTTCCAGAACAAGAGAAAGAATGAGATAAACTGAAAGAATCTGACAACACAGAGAACCCCCTTCCAAAAGACATGTCATAATGTTTGACTTGAATAGCAATGAAAAGTGGAACAGTTGAATTTCACAGGATTTCTTGCCTTTCTCATGCAGAAAGCAGGTTTAGAAAGGGACTGCAATAAAACTGAGAAGATATGTTATTTTGCAGTTCACTTTTCAGGAAACTGATTTTTTTTTTTTTAAATTTTATTTTGGTTTTGGTATAGTGTTATTAAACCTCTGTTTGAGACACCTCACTTGCCCAGTGCCTACCTCCAGAATTTCATCAGAAGATTTCACAAATGTCTCTGCATTACATAAACAGGTTGATTTTTATTAAGCACATTTTTCCTTCATCTGTTTTGTAGAAAGTTTGATATCTTGATATTTCTGAGTTATGATATCACCATATCATGATGTGTATTATGTCATTGCTTCTCCTGAGTCATGGAATGTGTGTGCTCCATGTTAATGCAAAATAAATTTAAGTTTTAACTTTTCATATGGGAAGAGAGTGTGACTGAATGCATAGGTCAGATTCAACTAGACTCAAAACTCTACCAGCTATTTGCTGTCAGATATTGAAAGTCTACCTACAAATAACAATTTTTCAGAGGTTAAATAAGTATAAATAGCCCATGGCTGTCTGTGTTAGCCATGTCCTCAATTTGGAAACTGTGTTGTTTCTGTATGGTCTTTTTCAGACAGATAGGAAAGAGTTATACATGCCTTTTGAGCTAGCAGGATAGAAATCAGCTCTGACCCAAAGTTAAGGCTTTATGTTATTAGATCAAGAATAGTACTGTACTAACCACAGCTCCACAGATCCTGGATATGTGCAGGCTTTAGTTCTGGTAGGACTGGAATAAATTTATAAATGTCCTTAAAAAAAATCAGTTAGAATTAAAACTTTCTAGAAAGTTTTAGGTGTAAGGTGTTGATTGTTCAATGATCAGCCATCCATCATTTTAAAAGTGCTCCTGAGCTTAAAAATGTTTGTGAACAGGCTAAGAAGTTGAAGTACTAAAGTAATTAGGAAATTAGTTCTTTCACCTCTTTCATGGCTAAACCGGCTGCACAAGTGGAAGTCACTGGGGAAGGTATGAATAATGTTTGTACTGATGTTTCTGAGAAACTTTTTCATTTGTTTGTGTGAGTTTGTTTTACATATGTACACACTGAACTTGAGTTGGATTTAGGAGCTGTAACACTCCCAGTTACAGTGTGTTTGTAGATACAGTGTGCCTTCCTCAAAGCGTTGGGAAGCGTTATTACACGTGGTGAGGACAGCACGCCTGTGGTAGTCCTCTGGGAAATCCTGGCTCAATGCGGGGCAGTAAGGCTGTGGTGAACTGCAGGGGGTTCCAAATTACAGTACACCTACCACTGATGATAGGTGTCCTCCATCACTGCTATCAAAGTGCTAGAGAATGCTGCCTAGATAAAGCCTCTCTGCACTCGAGTAGAGTGGCTGCTGCTGCTGCTGTCAGCGCAGCATCCATCACTGCAGGAAACCGGGGCTGGGATTTCAGCCGTAATGTGCTTTAAGTTTCCTGATGAGAGCTACTTTGGAAAGCATTAATGTTCTGATCTTGAGATGGCTATATGCAGCTGTAGGTTCTACAACGTATTTTAAGATGTTATTTAAAAACACTGTATTGAGTTTGGATAAACCAGTCCTGAGGCCGTGATTATACTAGGAAGCATGAAGCAGGCAGCTTGCTTGAGATCAGCAGAAGGAGAAAATGGATTAATGATGGCTTTCAAAATGTAAGGAAACTGGTTTGGGGTTTTTTATTTTTAATTGGTCGTTGTTTTTCTTCAGTTTTTTTAAAGTGAGATAGAGTAAAGAAATGAGGAAAACGTAAGTTGTGGAAGAAGAGAAGCAGACCATGATCTAGTTAAGCTGGTCAGGGTCAGTAGATCCCATTTTTTTCTATTCTGAAGTATGTTACCCCCTATGGACCTACTAAAGGAGCTCAGTCAAGTCAAACTAGACCTGGAGGATATGTTTACAATCAACTCTGTCCAATATCCAAAATATTTTTTTACATAATCTAAAGTTTTTAGAAATTTTTTTTTAATATAATATG
Source organism: Calonectris borealis (assembly GCF_964195595.1). NCBI lineage: Eukaryota > Metazoa > Chordata > Aves > Procellariiformes > Procellariidae > Calonectris > Calonectris borealis. The sequence goes on from NC_134314.1 coordinate 23,328,215, forward strand.
AACTTTTATTCTGTATAGAGGGTGGTGACATTTTAACCCAAAAGCCCTAATAAATACAGCTTCAGGATCAGAAGAATGAAATTATTCTAAGGCAACTAAGGACAATACATTTAATTAATATTTGCTATCCAAGGGAAGGGGATGCCAAAAAGTTAACTGTATCTTAAGAGAGTTTTTTGTTTTAAAAAGACGCTTTAGTAAATCTGGAAGTGTATTTTCTTCCTTTATCGTGTTGTTTTGAACAGAATCTTTTAAGGAAAATGTATATTTGGTAGTATTACCAGCTCTTGTGATTATCACAACTAATACGGTAAGGATAAATTTGCATTTGGGATAACAGGATTTTAGGTCTCCCACTAGCTTCTTCTGCTAAAGTATGTCACGTAGCAGGGGAGAGGCTGCATTACATAAAAGTGCCTTCTGTGTGAGCTTGTGTGAGTGATTTCTGTAGGTACCTAGGTGTATGGATGGGGAAAGTTATGAGGATACAGCAGGCTGCGGAGAGCAGCGTGCAGCAGTCTCCCAGGCACTGATAAGCTCCTGAGATTGGCAGCCTGGCTGGCTCTGCAAGAACTGATAATCTTGGGGCACCAAAAGTTGGCCACACCTGGCCACCTGCCCACACTGGCATCGACAGCCGGTTGTGTAAATGGGACCACATTCAAGAGGGTGCTGCTGCTACATGCGGCCAGGCTGCAGGATTACATATACACCTGATGAAATGAAGGACCCTTTGAGAGACTTTCTGGACACCCCCCTAAGAGCCCCTGTGTGCTGTTACGACCCTGCGCAAGCAGCTGGGGTTGGCCTCCCAGCAGTGCACTGGTGGGTAACTGTGAGTGAGCGTGCAAGTGCAAGAGTGAGCTGTGTGAGCAAAGACATGCATGGGCAGTGTGAATGGTTATCAGCTATCAATAGTAACAGATGGATTCTATTAATAAGAGCAGCCTTATTAATAAAAGCTCTCCTAATCAATATTTTTGTGATCTGTCTCCCTCAATTCAATCCCCTCATCAGGAAAAATGTGTTTCTTTCTCCTGGTCTGTCAACACTGCAGCCATATGCAGCCCTTGGGTTGTTTCAACAATTGGTATTATCTCACAGAACCACAGAATGGTTGAGGTTGGAAGGCATGTCTGGAGGTCATCTAGTCCAACCCCCCTGCTCAAGCAAGGCCACCTAGAGCAGGGTGCTCCAGGACCAAGTCCAGATGGCTTTTGAATATCTCCAGGGAAGGAGACTCCACATCCTCCCTGGGCAACCTGTGCCAGTGCTCAGTCACTCTCATAGTAAAAAAAAAAAAAAAGTGTTTCCTCGTGTTCAGATGGAGCCTTCCTTTTTTCAGTTTGTGCCCAATGTCCAAGTTCTTGCTGGAATAACATTAAATCAGAAGGCAAAATATAAGGCTGCAAGCATCATCCTGTATAATTGTCCTATGGTTTTAAGAGAGTGGAGAAAATGACTAGCAAGTTTTTGCACTAGAGGCTGACAGGACAAAGTTTATTTTTGTCTAGGACTTATTTTAACTAACCATTTCAGAGATCTGAGGCTATCAGATTTACCAATCCCAAAACAGCTAATATTCCATGCCTAAACATTCCCATATTATTCTTCTGGCTGTCTCAGATCCACATCCATGTATGTAGATTATTTTCCTCAAAGATCTTCTCATGGTGAGATTCAGCTCCAAATACCTACACTAAAGGTTATGTAGGTAGCCGTCTAAGCTCCCACTGTAGTTATTAGAGATCTTGTCAATGTAAAGAGCTGTTCTAACTATTCATCTGACCAATTTTGATTTCTACTTTTTGACTCAATTTCAACTACTTCTTCCTTGGAGCTAATGGAAGCTCAGACACCTTGCTCACATGTAGACACCTCTACTGAAAAAAAGTAAATTTGAATCCCACTCTTAATAATATCACTGAAAAGAAAGCTAGCAAAATGAGACCCTGGTTGACACTGTAGATGTGATCTACCTGTCTCAATATGATGCAATTTTTTATCAACATATTGATGGTATCAAGTTGAATCAGAGAAATAAATAGGATTTATAATGTCATATTGTTAAGTCTTCATAACTAACTGTTCAGCTATTTTTTTTTTCTTCGAATTATCTCCAAGAGTAAAAATAAGTTCCAACAACTAGTGCAAGTGATCAGTGGGTTTGTAAGATGGTGATTGTACTATTATGAATTCCTGAGTGCAATCTTTACACTAACTCTTTTTTTCTTCTCATTGGGGAAATTCTCACTGAAAAGGTTTACATTCCCATTAAAACGATAATTGTGCTGTTAACAGAATTGGTGGTAAATATATCAATGAAAATAAGAAAGATCCTGAAAACAGTTTTATTGCAGTAGGTTAGGGGCACAGTGGCAGGATCATGATAAATAGTGCAGACCCAAGTCTAGGCAACAGGACTGTGTAAGAGTTGCCTCTACTGCAAAAGGAGCTTTTTAGTGACTAATGCACATCATTTCCGAAGCTGAAAGAAACTTTGCCCCTTCAGAGGCTAATGCAAAGAACTGCTTACCTGCTTCTAGTTTAGCCTCTGGCTTTAGTTTTGGGTAGTACCAAATTAAATCCCAAACCTGGGTACGGCCAAACTCACAATCCAAATCCAGTCCTAGGAGTTATATGCCAATAGTTTTCACTGACCTGATTGTCAAAGCTACAGTTGTAATTTCTGGTTAATGCAAGCCATCTCACATCTTCAGCCACTGCTGCTGTATGTCAGCTCTTTACTTTCTTCTTTGTGACCAGCCTTTTTATTTCTCTCCTTTCATATTCCCAATTTTATGAGGGGCTGAACCTCACTCCTCTCTTCTTGTTTAAAGAAGACATGAGCTTTGCAGAATTCACCAGGTGTTGTGCACATCCAGAATGGCTCTTGAGGTCTGCTGCCCAGTTATGGGCTTTTAGTGAAATAAGATTGAGTCTAACTGGAAGTTTAGCAAAGCAGAGACACTCATTTCCTGCTGGCAATATCTATTAAGCACTTAGAAGCAGGAAGAAATCTTGTGTTTTCAAAAGAGCATGATTTAGCATTCATTTAGCTTCTCCTAACCTTTCTAAGCAGGCATCAGCTCCCAGAGATGGTTTGGTATTTCATCATCTTGCTGACAATGCCATGGAAAACTCTTAATGTTAAATGACTTAAATGTGCTCTGCACCTTAAATATGTTTTCCCATGCACTGTAAAAATCATCCCTTCCATTCATTTGGCACTGGTACTCTGTCAACGCATATCATTGGCAGCTATACTGTGCTTTGATATTTTACTGTAAGCATAGCACTAGGAGTACCATGCGAGTGGAAGTCAAAGGTTGCGTACTGGATTGTGCAGCGTACACTGTTTTTGAAATAGGAGGAACAGGGCCCTGGAGGCAAGATATAGACAGGACTCCATCTTTGTTAATCAGCGCTAGGAATAAAGCAATTAGTTTATTGGCATGAAAAGCTTGTACCATCTCCAACGTCTGTTTTGCACTGAGCTAATGAAATGAATGTGGCGTACCAAAGATACTGCCTGCTGAGAAGTACATCCTCTTTCCCTCTTTAAAAATCATGCTATGCAATATAACTGTCAGCTTTATCATCAAATCACTGGTTTTTCTACTTAAATCAATGACTTATAATATGAATCAGGTATGGATTGCATGAATGTAATTAATTGCTAATTGCTCCTGTGGACATGCTAGCTATTTTGCCTTGAAAAGGAGATGGAAATGCATTTCATTTGTATGTACTCCACTTTCATCTCATATTCCTGCTCTTTGCTTAGAAAGTCTTATGTATGAAAATAAAAGTGAATGGTGCCAAATCAGGGCAATTCATTAAATAAATGGAATGGAGGAAAATTAGATTCCACCTGACCAGGCTTACTTAATTGAAAATCAGTCCAAGAAACTGCAAAGTGTTCTGAACAATAACAGGAAATGTTGATTTTTCTCCTGCCCTTGGAGTCCATAGAAGAGTAGAAGAAATCTTATGGCAGAGACTGAATACCCCAGTTGTTTCAGTTACAGCAAAGGTTTCGTTCCATTATAACTGCAGTAATTGCATGTATTGAAGTCTAGCAGGGAAATGCTGCACGCTGTATTTATCTTTATATGGGAAACTTTACATTGCCTGCCTATGCAGTGTCAGCTTATATCATTCTTTGTGAAATGTGATGATGGAATTGGGGCATGTGGATCATGATTTGTGGGTTCAATATGCCATAAACTCTTCTGGTTTCAGCTGGCAAAGTATGTCTGATTTTATTTAACAGTTCACACAGGACAGGTGCTCGGGTAACAAACTACCTTGTTTTCAGTTAGTGTAGGTCGACTTGTAAGAAAAAAAACACATCCACAATTTACATCACTAGCTTAACATGGAGTGTTACAAAGTAGTGCTGTTTTATGCTGGGACAAGTGCCCAATTAATTTGCATTAAGTTATCTGCATTAGTTTCAAATAGCATTTTTACAGTGATTTCTGCTGCAAGTCACAATATGTACATGCACTTTTCAGAAACAAGTCCCACTTTTTTGGTTTGGGTTATTGTTATTTTTCTTTTAAATCCCAGTGGCTGAGTAGATACTGTTCCACTGCTATAGGAAGAAGCCTTTTTTTTTTCTCTCCTTGTTCTTTTTCTTGGATTTTAAGGTTTTGCATCAAGATACTTTCATCAATAAAATGACATAGAACAGATGTTTTCAAACACATTATTGCTGTGGCAGGATGTGCAGCCACAGCATGTGCACAGTAACAGCAGTTTGGGCAATTCAAGTGTTACACATTTTTTTGGGATGATCCAGATATTTGCATGATGGCTGCATCCAGCCTCTGTGCTTTCAGAGAGCAGTCACTGCATAGCTAGATACTCCATTTATGCATAACCTGGTTTTGATGGGGTTTTTATGGGATCCTAGGGGGCAACAGCATTCTTTTGTCTCTCAGGCTGTGGAAGGAAAAATGCTGAGATTAGTTTTTCTTTCTGATGTAGTTTTTGATAAAGTTTGGCATGATAAAGCTTGAGATCCCAGATACTGGAAGTGTTAGGTAATGTATTGTGTTCACTATCTTGGATTTTGGAAAGCAATTCTCTCTAGTCCATTTATCACATTTTGGGTTGTTTTTCTCCTGTGTTCACTTACAACATTAAGCATGTTCTCAGTCCTCAGGAAATTTATCTCATTTAAAGAGTTATAAAGTATTAAAGCCAAGCACACTTTCCTCCTGTATTCCAGTAGGAGACCAGGAGTTCATTGATAAATATTTTCTTAATAATTTTTAGAATGTTACTGTTTTACAAGAAGTTCGGGATTTCTGTGGCCTAAACCATTAACCTAGAATCTTGTACCTCTTGATTGTTGCAATCAGGAAACAAAATCTTTTTTAAAGATTAAGCAGTTTAAAAATGGTGCTAGAAATTTCTGGTAAAGTGTCTAGATTGCCCAGCTATCTTTTTCCAGGCACTGCTAATAGATACATTCAATTCCTATAAATGCCAAGTGAACTCATGTGTACACGTATTAGGGTAAATTGATCTGCCTGTTGTGCTCTTCCAAGAGCACATAGCTACTGCATCCTTCTGCCATCCCACTTGTGAGATGATGGGAAGGAGGACAGTCTGAGGGTGGCACATGCTATCTTGGTGAGCTAATTGGGAACTGGTGGACTGCTCCTAGCAACAGGACTTGTTTTCCTAATGTGCTCACATCATTGTCTTGCATGACAGGACACTACGTATGAAGGGTTTTTTTGGCCATGTATGGCTGAGAATTAGACTTACACCTTGGTAATGCAATAGCGATCCTAGCTGATATTGTGACCATATTTTATCAGAGCTAACTACTCTTTTAGTTCTGGCTATAGATTTACAGGTGAAGCTCTGAGTATAACTCCTCAAAGTTACTAAATATGTCTGTTAAGAACACGGACTTTCCAGAGGTGGGGCAAAGCACTTCAAAGATGAAATTCTGAATTCTGGTGCCAGTGCAAGTTGGGGAGGGGTCATTCTGGTGCCACCAGTGCCACTGGTGTGCCTTCCTGCTCTCTCTTCAGATGGGAGTTGAACAGTGAAGCCCTAATTTATGCTTTTCTGTGTCAGCAGGAATACTTCCAACTCTCTTCTTTTTTTTTAGAACAGCTAATTTTTGGGAAAAAAAAAAAAAAGAAAGAATGAACACTAGCATAGTCAAAATTAGATCTGTTATTTGTTATGATCAAGAAAGAAAATCTTCCTTTTAAAATGGTATAATCTAAAAAGCATTCTGCAGATTTTCCTTATGTACAACCTCGGAACAAATGCTTATACTCAAGACATAAGCTTCTGAAGGCAGAGGTTCATTAAAAAATATTGTAAAATTCCTATTTAATTGTGGTATGTCTGTCTTAAACAGTAAAGTAAATTAACTTCTCATAGTGTTCAAGACTTTCATCTTTAGATCCTATTTTACATCTTTACAAGACTATGGAGAGCAAAAACTCCATAATGTAATGCTAAGTGTTCTATTTTTGCTTTTCATATATGTATGATTAAAATTTGATGTTGGTGATAATGTGATAATTGGTGCCAGATTTGTTTTTGATTTTTTGGTTTTTTTAATATTAAATTAGTGTTAAAGATTATTTTTTCACTGTTTTAATTTCAGATTTGGATTCTCTAACAGGGCATGCGTTTCCAGGTAAAGTGGACAGTTAGATTAGATTATGTTATTTGTTTGTTTTGTACTGAGTTTACTGGGTTGGGGTTTTTTTGGGGGGGTGTTAAAATTTAATTGGTGTGCTTCTGACAGCATTTCATTACATGTCAAAGTTGTACTGTTAGGGTTTTTTTAAATTTCAGGTAAATGAAAAAGAGGTAACTATTACATGCACTAGCTTAAAGACTAGAATTGAAAATCTGCTTTAAATGTTAACTGCAGTATCTTTAATATTAAACAAACCAAGGGGGGGAGAAGCATTAATCCAAAATACCAAATCCTAATGAAAAGATTTTAAGTTAATTGAAACTTGCACGTGATTCTGTAAGGAAGAAAAAAAAGCACCTGGTAGTGTTTAAGGAAAGCTAAGATTCAAGAAATACAAGACTGAGTTTCCAGTTCTCTTACTAGAAATGTATAGGAAAGAGAGTTTGAACAGCAAGAACATCATTTTCAGTAGAGAATCAAGAAAGGATGAGAACACAATTATGTTAATTCTCTAACTTCTACTGCACACATTCATTTTTTTATGTTGCGTGGAAATTAACTTTAAAAATAGTCCACTCAATTAAAAATTTTAGAATTTTACAAGTGTAATTACTTAACAATTCAAACATTTTGAGTTGGGAATTTTTTAGCAGAAATACAAGAGCAGAGAATTTGATGCTCAGTGATCACGTGAACTTCTGTGTTACTTGGGTAAAAATTTTGGCACAGGAGGAATATAAATGAGTGCTCTGTGAGATAAGGTAAATATCTTCTCTGCTGCAAATGTGCAGATGCTTCCGGTACTTAAAATTCTCTTGAATAATCCTTCACATGAACAGGTTGTGAAAACTAAGGCATAACTTTTGTATCCCAAAGAGATTTAGTCAAAATTTGTGATGATGTTTATCATTAGAGAAATATTAGTCTTTATTATGTAATTGGCTTCTGATGTGTCTGTTGCATAATATAATATTCCTCCTTCGGTTTTTCTTTAAAAGAGTATTCTTTAAAAATCATGGGACAGTAGATTATTTGAGGTTTTCCAAGCATTCCTGCATTATGGGCATTAGTTATGCTATAATAATCTCAGTAGAACAAATGATCAAAAAAGATTAGAAGTTCATTATCATGAAATTTGTGTGCAGTGTGGAGCAGATCCGGGTATAGAGTCTGTTAGAGCTATTTGTACTCAAATACAGCAGCAGACCAAGGCATGCCTGTTTCAGAAGTCAGAAGACTGTAAGTGCAGATTTTGCCATTTTCATCCCAGATGAGGAGACTTTTATGCTGAGTAGTCTGGTTTGGTTTGAGTAAGGATACTCACGGAATAATGTACTGCTTAATAGGGCCATCTTGTGAATATGATCTTCACAATCGCTGTCAAATATATGCATGTGTCACCAAGACAGACAGTGAGGCAAGCAGTGTCAGTGTATCTTTTTTTTTTCCCCTCCTTTTTAAAAATTGCATCTGCTTTTGTTTTTACATTAATATTTTGTGTTATTAGATAGTGCTATCATGTGTGTCCCATTCTTACTTTGAAATATAACAATCTTAACATAAAGATAATGACTGATACTGAAAACAGAGCCTTATATTAATATATATGCTTCAGAATTATGGTAAAGAGAAACCATCCTTATTCTGCATGGAAAATGTCCTGAAATGCAGGACAGGTGAATTATATGCCTGCATTACTTTCCAGGAGTAGCTGTGCACAACTCCATCAAATAGCCCATTATTTAGCACCGACAGAAATATCTTTGAATCTAACTCACTGTCAAAGGGATGTAAGAGAATGGTATAGGTAGCTGAGAAGAATAAAAGCCTGGAAACATGGACTTGACTTAAATAGATCTTTATTAGGAGACTCACAGTATGGACATGCCACTGTGCAGCTCACAGAAATTGCTAGAGGAACCATTTCTCATTTTATGCTTTATTTGACAGATTTGAGACATAGTCTTTTCACACAAAACTGTAAAAGCAGTAGAACGTCCTGTCTTGTCTTCAGCTCTACTTGCATTTAATAATTAAGTCATGACGGTATTCTGCTAAAATAGTGTAGATTGTATAGTTACAGATATAGCTAAATTAAACACCAAAAGGGATGCTTATGTATCTAGTTATACTGGAAAACACAGGACACTAAATCCATCCTGATACCTGTGTGTAAACATGATAACTCTAGTTAGGCTAAAGCATGTTAATTTTCAGGAGACAGAAAAGATCAAGGTGTTACTTACGCTTCTTCAATAGCAATTAGTTAATTAGATGAGACACGTGCAGATGATCTTAGTGTATGAACAGGTGATTTGGATCTCACATAGAACAAACATAAAACAAACTCAAATGAGATTTCTCTTTATCTCACCTTGGGAAAAGTGCTCCCTTTGAGCCAATCCAACAAAATTCATTAACAAGGCCTCTTAGGGTGTGGTGATCCAATAGTTTTTCATTTGACCCTTTGCCAGTGCTCTGCAGCAGGAGAGCATGAAACGGCTCCTTTCCAAAAGTCACGTAGCAGTGTTAGTGCAATGCTGAGTGGGTGCTAATGCCAGGCCCTTAGCTGGGCACACAGATCAAACCTGGTTCTGCACTGACCTAATCATACAGTTCCCAGGTGAGAGGTGGTTTGCATCCGGGTGGCTTCAACTTCCAAGTAAGCTCACATTAGGTTATGACTGGTTGGTGAATTTCAGGCTAAGAAACAGTACTTTCCCTATCACCACCGGCCACTGCATCAGCTTCCCCTGTGTTTTCTGTAGATGTGGGCAATCTCTGCTACTTCAGAGACAGATCAGGATATGAACCACACCAAAGTATCTGTCTGTTTTTTATGTGAAAGGAAAAAGAAATTCTTTTATAACCCTTGCAGTTGATCAGCTGAAACCCTAAAGTATGAGATTTGATTATAGTCATTGTCTTAATGCAGAGCTGCAAGTGTTATGGGCATGTTGAGAACTTCCAGAAGCTGGATTAAAGCATCTCTTTTACAATGATATCTAATCTCGTCCTAAAGCTCCAAGCAATGGCGAGTCCACCAGCTCCCCTGGTAAGCCATTCCAATATTTAATTACCCTTAGTGCTAGGAAATTGCAATGTTGTGGAAAGGTTGAATTTGTCTAATTTCAGCTGCCAGTCTTCCTTTTGCTATGCCTTTGTCAGTAAGACTGAAAAGTCTCTCTTTTTCAGATATGTTTTCTGAACAAGTGTCTATGAAAAACTGATTATTTGCAGTGACCTGTTGAAAAGCCTATGCACACAGAAGCTTGTGCACCTTTTCTGGCTGTGCCACCTGGACTAATGAAGTTATTGCCCTGATCTGCAAATATTGCATCTTCCATATCTTTAGACTATCACAATTTTAACACCCCTATGACTACTAGCATTTTATATCTAGTAGTCAAAGCACCTTTCAGCTTTTGTTCTGGTGAATTGGATATATTGTACTCTTTAAGGCTCACACTGTAAGACTGGTTTTCTGACAGCTGTCCTAGGAAGTCTCTCCATTTTTTCAAAACCTATGAGAACTATAGAGAATATATTCATGTAGAAATTTTGTAAATGCTGTATATAGAAGCAAAGTAATTTCTTATTTGTATGTAACACCTCCTTTCTCACTCCCTCTTTTTAGGCATTTAGCTACAGTTCAGAACTGCCAGCTCAGGTTGCAATGATTGTCTGTGTCAAGCAATCCAAGTGGTGATCCCAAAATTTAGCTGATAGAATAGGAATGAATGGTTTTCCCCCAGTTTGATGTGGCTAATGTGAGATTAGAGGTGGAAGAGAATGGCTCTTATGGCAGCACATGAAATCTAGCTTCTTCCAATCTGCTTGTACCTGGGTGGGCACTTAGTTTTGGGAGATCATTATTCCAAAGAGGAAGGAGGATTAGCCCGCATGTGTCTCTAGGGAGCGGGATGAAAAAAAGGACAGAGACTTCAAAGCATGTAAGGATGTGAAAGTTCCTCCTAACTTTCAGAAGCCTGCTAAACAGAAAATGAGGTGCTGGCAGTCCCTGTAACCAAAGGCTTTTTCTCAGTGTTCTTAACCAAGCCACTCTTATTTACTGAGGTAACTACATTCCTTCGTAATCCCACCTGTGCCTTCATGGCAGAACCTTTAGAGATCTGGGTTCCAAGATTATGTTTTTCTACCTGACTGATAAATGTGCCACAAAACTGGCCAGATTATAATGAATTTGAACCCTTCCTTGGGTCTTTGTCTCACAGAACAGAATCTCCCATCCTGTAGGTCTAACCTAAGTCCTTTGTTCCGGGATGTTCCCCAGTCTTCTATTTGTTTGCTTTAAACAAATTTTGGTGGCAGTAGCTTGTCCAAACTGTTGCAGTAGCTTGTCCAAAGCAATTATTTGCTTTCCTTATAACATTTTTTCCTGGGTAGTGAGGAAGAGATGGAGTTTTGGACTCTAGTTCTTACTTGAAGGATAAGTTATGTATTTTGTATTACAATCTTTGGATAAATGCATAAAACTACAGTGAATATAAAGGCTAAACTGAGGGATCCGTGACTCCCAAGGGAGTGTCCTTAGGAGTGGACTGCTCACTCAAGTTATGTCTGTAGCAGCATAGCTCTTGCATTCCTTGCATTCCTTTTCTGTGCAACAGCTCAGAGATGGAGAATGGCTCTATCCCAGGTCCCCTTGTAGACAGAGGCAGTAATAGTTATTATTAAAAAAAAAAAAAAAAAAAAAAAAAAAGGAGGGGGTTTGTTTCAGTTCTGTTACTTTTGCATACTCAGATGTGAACTCATGCCCTTGGAATTGCAAAGGCCCTGAGGTACTTATTGCTACACTGAGTTATGCCCCATTCAAACACATCCCTCAAACAGCATCCCTATGCTTAATATCTTGTATTAACTCACTTAGAAGATTAAGAATGTACCTTTAACACATAGGAGCTCCATGGAAAGGGTAGTTAATAGCAGTTGTCTGGTTTGCTTTCCAATGGCTGTGAAGCGTGCCTGTGAATTCCTGTTCTGGATCACATGTATTAATTAGGTGCCACCTGAGTTAGGAATCTACAGTAGATAATCCAAATGCACCTTCTACCTCTCTGTTGAATTTTCTTTTAATTCTGCTTTGGCAGGGAGTGTTTTCTCCTTTCCTTCCTAGCACACCAAGTATCCATACTCTTCAGTAAGAGCCACAGACTTTGTTTTCCATTGTGTTAATGATGAATACTGTTTTGTTGCAATTCATCTAAATAGGCTTAAACCTCTATGAAATACCTCAGGGACAAAGCTGAGGCTGGTTATTTATTCTAACAGTTCGTCATTGTCGGCTATGTAATGCTAGATTTCAACTCCAAAATGTTTCTTTTTTTTGTTTCTGAAAGTCATTTAATAGTCTAGGGAAAAGACTGTTGTCTTCAGCACTGTCAGTAGACCTAAGATAGAGCTAAGTGGAATGAGCATCCTCAGGTCTTTGTATAATAGCTGGAGCTATGGTAGGAATTTGGCATGTGCAGTTGTGTGGGAAGTGTTTAGAGAAAGAGGATCTCCAGTGCTAATCAAATGTGAACACAAAATATCCATTCTAATTCCTGGGTGTATCTGATCAAGGTAGTTGCTTGGTGACCTGCTCATTTTCCAGAAGAAATAACACTTTGTCCATATAATGAGCATAATTTCACAGGTTAGTTAATAGCCTACTGAACTGTGCACTTTCCTATTCACAGGTCTGCTAGGTCTAAAAGTTAAATGGACATTTCATTCATTACACCAGTACTGGGGCTTTGTGGCTGAAATCTAATTTTATCCTGTGTCTGCTCAGCCATATTATTTGCAGTTACTGTAGCATTGAGTGAGAAGTGAAGAAAGTCTCATCTTTATCCTTTTTCTCTGCCTTTGCCCAAAGCATGTGTAAGGTTGGGAGGAATATTAATGAAGAATGGATGTTTTAGAACAAAGAACACTGAGTGGAATTTAGTCCAAGAATATCAACAACAGAATATCAAAGTTCAATGTTATTTAATTAGAGTTGACAGGTCTTTAAAGAACAAATTTGGAGAAATTATTATTTCACAGATGCTTTTGGCTAGCTATCCTCTTGATTTTATCCAGGGAAATGCCTGCCCAGTGAATTGAAGTCTGGCTAAATGATTTTTTTTTCTACCCTTTCTACTGAACTTTAGTGACATTATTTTTTATTTACACCAAGTACAAAAAGAGCAAGATATTTCAGCTTAGGCTGAATACAAGCTTGATTAAAAAAAAAAAAAACACAAACAAACAACAAATCAAAACAAAACATAAAATGAAAGCCATCAAACCGTACAGGGGTGGAGTATGATGAGCTAGTAACCAAAACAAAACAAAAAAGTCACTCACAGTTGAGCTCCTTTTGTGCTTCCTGTTCTGTAAAATTCAATGGACAGAATCACAAAGAAGAAATAAACCTTCTTTCATCTATTACACTTCATCTGATATAGATCTTACGTGGCTTCATAACTTTTTAAACTCTATTAATTCCTTACAGTTCTGTGTTTGCACCTTGACTTTTTTGTCTCAAGTGAAAACTGTGAGGAGAAAGCTTGTGTGTACACTACAGTTCTGTGGCCTTTAGAGTCTTGATTAGGATTTAACTGTGCATAGTCCTGCTGTTCAAAATATCAGGCTGCTGGATGAACCTGCAGGTAGAAAACAAAGCATTACGTACCAAAGTGAAAAGTCTGATATGTGAATTTGCACTGGGGGAGAAAGATTAAAAAATTATTTCAAATTGATTGAAATTTTATTTTGTGAATTTTTTTATTTCCGAGCTCTTTCAGGCTCCTGGTCCAAAATAGCTCATGAGTTTCCCATCTGGGTTGCTCTGGAGCCTGCCTCTTACGGGTGATTGAGGAGTGAGGATTGCATGTCACTGAGCAAACCTTTCCTGGGGTCAGGATGCAGACGGCATGTGCCCTGGGGAAGATGAGCTGGGACGAGCACAGCGTGGTGTTGTATCCCTGCTCCACAATGCAGACTTAGTCGTGGGGTAACAAAGACGGGAAAACAAGCAAAAACTACTAATCATGCAGGAACTTGACAGTTGTGTGAATTTCATTCCCGTATTTAAATATTTATTTCTGTATCCTCCATTTCGCCTATTTTCCACTTAAATATATGCAAAAAAGAAAAATGAAAGGGATATGAACTTTTCTTGAAAATGAGGTAATTTCAGAATTAGGAGGAGCTATATACTCCTTCTTTGAAATTAGGAGTTTCACAGAGACTCATGATGCTGGTCTTTGCCACCATGGGTTTATTTTACTCTTTAGGATTACTTAGTCTCATTTCTTTGGTTCTTCACTATGATTTATAGTTGTTCGACAAGAACTGTAAAAATAGCTGTTGGTATAGAGGTACAGGTACTACTAGTCATTTCTTAGCCATTTCTGTAACATGAGTTATACAAAGTCTCAATGAGTTCTGCACAATTGATCATGTTTAATATCAAGTTAAGGATTTAACTTCTAGTTGTGCTTTTAATTCATTCTTTTTTTGATATTTTATTAATTATTGTTTTTAAGTGCTCTGGGGTACTTCATATTAAGGGTACAGCATGAATCAGAGTAATTGTATACCTCATTCATTACTATCAAACAGAATTAAAAGGAAATAAAAATTTAAAAAAAAATATTTGGACTCTACTAGATACTGCAGAGCTACATGATGTATCTCTGATTTGCAAATACATGAATTCATGGCTTGATTCTTCAATTAAACATTTATTTTTAGAAAAATCTGAAACTTAATTATTTGAGAGTTGCAAGGGCAACAGTAATTATGATATTGGGTTGTGAAACTATCCCGAATGTTCTATTAAGGCAGCAATTTTTCTAAACTCTCATTCTTGCTCTACGTTTAGCCTCTGATGCTACTGGAAATTGTTTTGAACCTATTATGTTGCAGAACATCTTAAATAGCCCCAGCACCTCATAATGTTAAGAGAAACAGGTCAAATGAAGACTCTGAAGTGTTAAAGTCTCCTAAAAGAAATATATTCAGATGTTTTAAACTAATTCTATAGTCCACAAGAACTCATATGAAGAAAGATATTAAATTGGAATTATAGCCAAAGGCAAATCCTTAAGGAGGATAATTTAGATTTTGAATTGAAAAGAGGACAACTATGTTGACTCAAGACATAAATTTGACATTAATCTGCCAAAGTGTGGAGTTTTTATAGATTCTGACATATCTATGAAGTATTGTGTATAGCTATTGAGCTTCCCATTGTAGTTACTATTAAAAGCCGTTTTGTTCTAATTTTGCACTAGATCCTACATTTCTTTGGAAATAAGCTGACTGTTTTCTCTATAATGCTGTCAGGAAGTAAAAAACATTGTCTGAAGGTTGAGACAGAAGTCTGACAATTACAAGTTGAAGCTTTTCTTCTTGCAAACTTTCCCTCCTCACTTAAAACCTGTCTCATTTAATTTCCTCATTTTCATAACATGGATTAAATGTAGCCTTTTTCACAGTTAAATATTGAAAATGCATTTAAATTTTCAGGTGGTACCTGCTTAAAATAGACAAGTATGAAACACTGCATTGACGAGGTTTCTCTTTACTGTGATTATGTACTGTCCAATGCTACTCCTTAGTTACATGTTTAGGCCAGCTTTTGGCAGCTCAAGGCTACACCTAGAACATTTTACAAAATAAGTAGTTCGTATTAGTACATATTTTTCTATGATATATATCTGTTTTCCAGGGCACAATATGAATCATGACCATTATGATCCTCAATGGCCAATTAAGTGATCAAGCAGCCCTTCTTTATGAATTTTAGTTGTTTGTGTATGCAACAAGGAAGATTTTAAAAGAATAGTTCCATGTTGTAGTTCTAAATGATTTTTCAAACATTGCTTTCTCATTTTATTTTCCCTAAAACAATATCACCTCAGAATATTGTTTAAATTTGTCATTATATTTTTTAAATTTATATTTGTTTCAGACCTTAAGGTTTTTACTTCTCTTGAAATGAACAGTCTCAGTTGTGAATTACAAAAGCTATGCCAAGGAGAATAGATGTTCAGGTAACTCTCTACAAGCCAACAAAATCTGCACAGAAGGTTAATGTCGCAAGTCAGGTATTTCATTGCTGTTACAAGATTTTTAACAAGAATAAATCATACTGCTATATGAACTTATTTTTCTGAAATTATTATATGACACTACTCAAAGTTAAAATGCCATACGCAGTCTTTACTATTTCAAAATAGACTTGATAAAATTTAAATTTTACTTTTGACATAGTTCTAGAATTGTTTCCTGATTCAGATCTCAGCCCAGGAAGTGATCATAAGGATCACAGATGATAGCCACTAGTGTTTTCCATAGCTATCCCTACCTCTGACTAAATATGGCTGTGATTCCTATAACCAGAAATTTTGGATGTGGTAGTGTGAGACTAATCTATCAAGATCAGTGACTTGTGTATGTGTGTTTGATTTTAATGCAAGACTAGGCACTGCTAGTTAGTACAGAGATTAATTTTTACAGACCTGGTGGTTAACACTCAATCAATTTATGCAGAAACAGGGTATTTACTATTCTGTCTAGTTTGGCAGGCACACTCAACCTGCCTCGCAGGTCAAGAACTTGAAATTGCTGTGATGAAGTCTGTGAGAGGGGATTGCAGAATTTGTCCTGTAGGACAATAAAGGCCAATGCACTCTTTAAGTAGCATAACCCAATGCTCATTTACTGTGTATGTTCAATTGCAGGATAAAAATACTGTTGTAATAGTTACAGTGGTAGGTATAATACTTTTTTCTTTTTATATCAGCCGAACACTTAAGCCTTCATCAAAGTGCTAGATCATACATACTTAGTTGGTATGAATGAAATAACAGGCAGGTTCTGTATATTTGTTTGGATGGATGTAGAAGTAGAGGATTATTCCTCTGTGTCATAGCATCTTTGGAAAAAGGCACGCATTGCATTGTAGTTGGAAAAAAACAGCTAGCTGCCATGGTTACTTTTTACATGTTTTTTAGGTGAAGTCCATGAGTGGCATATATTGCATCTCACGCATTGATCCCTGAATTGCTGCTGTCAAATTTTCATGTTACCTACCCACAGAACAGGTGATTCTACTCCAGCACCACAGCTGCTTTTCCAACTACCTGTGTCAGTTCCTGTCTTTGGTGCACTGTTCAACTCTCACCAAAATGAGAAAATACCTTTGAAGTCAGAGAAATTATCTGCATCCTAATGTCCTGCATAATTAATTCTCAGCTGTGAAGTTAACAGCTTAGTGTTTTTACCTTCCATATATTTTTTCAGGAAGAAAGATCTGTGAAGAGGTGAGTGCTTTAGAGTCCCTGTCAGGGGTTCAGCCCAGGAGAACTTCAGAGACAGAGCCAGAACTTCATTACAGAGTCTATTAAATGCAGCGGCCAATACAGCTTGCTTTCAAAAGCATCCGTTACCCATGGACAGGTGGTGATTCACTTGCTGACATCGATTAGATCTCTCCTCCAGAAGGAATTCTTCCAGCCTCACTGAGAAAATAGTGTGAGACATTATTTTTTGCAAGGCAAGGATTGCAGGCTGGCAATCCTAAACTTCCAGTAGATAGAAATTGATGGTGCTCCCCCTGATCTTTCCATTTAGACCACAGCTACTCATGTGTGAAATTTCAGAGTACCTTCAGTGAGAATACTAGTTCTGGTGTCTCTTTAGGTTCTTATTTTAAAACTTTTCTTATTTTAAAACTTTTACACCGATTTTTTTTTTAATTGAAAACTATGGAGCCAGATGTTTTAAAAAAGCACTTTAAAGTGATTCAGATTAATAAGAAGATTCACAGAACCATTGGGGAAGCAAAAGACTTATGGCTATGGGAGTGTGTCAGCAGTGTGTTAAATTAGTAACTGTGTGTAGGCTCAATATGGGATTTAACAGGTGCCCCAGATATGTTGTGCTGACTCTCCACATTGAAGCGAATCTTATTCTGGTAACGAGGGGAGGAAGGAGAGAAAGAGGGAATCTGCCAGCAAAGAAGCTGCTTCTGCACATTCCAGAAAGAATCAGACTAACAGAGAGAGGCAGGCCAGCTTCAGGTGCCTTTCACTGATCTCCTGCACCGTCAGGAGATTAGTACATGGTGGGTTCAGGATGGTAGAGAAGCCCACGAAACACAGGTGAGAAGAGAAAGAAACATTTTATTAGCCTGCATCTGAAGTGAAAGCTATACCTTCCTCAACATGTTTCCAATGTTTTGTCTGTTTACTGTTGTCAGAGTCTTAGAAGTAGTACTTTCATATTTTGTAAACTGCAATGACAAAGAAGTCCCTAGAACGGAAAGCAGCTATGTTAGCTAAATTATGTTGCCTGTTGCTATGGGAACAGTAGCTCACAAATTTTTATGTAAGCACTTGAGCTACAATTCTTGTGACATCTTATTCTAATAGAGCAATGTTTATACTTCATCCAGCATCAGGTTTTTGCTTTGTTTTAACGACAGTATTGGGCAGTAATCCCCAGGAACAAATGCTAAAATAATACACCATTCCACAGAAATATCTTTCATAGTCATTAACAGAGCAATTTTCAAATTGCAACATAATCAAGAAGATATCAATCTTTAAATCTGATTGCCAATGCTTTAAATATGTATAGTTACGGGAAAATGCAAATCAGTCTAAGCAAACATTGTTTATTCTGAATGTTGCAATTAAGACACTATCTGCATCTTTTTGGTATCCTCTTTACATCATTTTTTTTTGTAAGTTGAGATGTACCCCAAAATAATCAATATTAAAATGGGCTTTGAAAGTATAGTCCAAGACCTCATGAGTTTTAACCAAAACCTGATTTCCTATTATATCTTATAAAACATTCTTGCTGAATCCAGCCAAACATTTGTTTTTTCCCTGCAAAGAATTACCTGCATTCTCATAACACACTTTCCACACTATGCAAGATGCACCCACTGTAACTGTTCATTTCTTACTCAATAAAAAAGTATGCTTATAAATATGCTTAAAAGCTATATTTGTCTCGAAATCACAAATTGGAATTTGAAACTCCTATTTTCCCCATTATATTATTTTATCAGATTATGTAGTTACTAAATAAACAGAGGATTATCTATCTATCTGTAGGAGATCAGAAACAAACCAAGCAAAAGATATTTTCCCTGCAACACTGTATTTATGTTAGGCATGTGATCCAAGTAAAATAGGTAAATATTATGAGAAGAAAGCAATTCTTTATGAATATGGAGATGCGCTTATTTACACATTTAAGATCTAAATACAGGAAGCATTTTCCCCTTAAAAAGGATACTATTTTTCAGTCATTTTACAATGTGGAATAACCTCATTAAACAGAGTGGTTATCTTCTTTAAACTCTTCAGCTTCCATTTGCCTTGATAATTTGTTCAGTTATATTGTCTTCATCTCAAAGAAATCCCAGAACAAGAGCATTCCTTGGGCAAGCGAGGCATCCCCGGACACAAGATTTGCACGGTGTGCTGTCAAGCATTTTGTGGGTCATTGCTAGGATCTTTGTTACTCTACCAGCAGGAAAGATAAGTAGTAATAAAAACTGGTTTTCCTCTCTCTTTTCTTTGATCAAACCTTTCTTTCCTCCTTGTAGGTGTAATTATCCAACCTCTCCTATTGTAGGACTGGGTCATCCCTTTTGTACACATCTGATCGGAATCCCATATGTACCAGTTCAGTGAACCATACTGTCCAGTGCCTGTGACTGCATCTGCCATAATAAACTGAAGCGGGCCGGGGTCTGAGTCCCCTCACTGCCATGTGGCCACCCACATAGTTAAGTGCCAGCGCACTCCTTGTGCGTGTGCCCAGGCACATTTCAAGAACTAAGGTTGGCCATGCGTCTTTCCCAAAAGACAGTTTTGATGCAGGCATCTTATTTGTGGAAGTGGAAGAGGGGGTGAAGTGATTTCAGCGGTACAAGCGAGAGCTGTGTAGTGTCAGCCTGCCTCAAGGCCAGTGTGACGGACCAGGCCCATTTTACTTACACGTGTCGTGGTTTAACCCCAGCCGGAACGTAGCCCCACACAGCCGCTCGCTCACTCCCACCTGGTGGGGTGGGGGAGAGAATCAGAAGAGTAAAAGTGAGAAGCCTCGTGGGTTGAGATAAAGACAGTTTAATAGGTAAAGGAAAAGCCGCCCACACAAGCAAAGCAAAACAAGGAATTCATTCCCTACTTCCCATCGGCAGGCAGGTGTTCAGCCACCTCCAGGAAAGCAGGGCTCCATCACGCCTAATGGTGACTTGGGAAGACAAACGCCATCACTCCGAACATCCCCCCCTTCCTTCTTCTTCCCCCAGCTTTATATGCTGAGCATGACATCATATGGTATGGAATATCCCTTTGGTCAGTTGGGGTCAGCTGTCCCAGCTGTGTCCCCTCCCAGCTTCTTGTGCACCCCCAGCCTACTCGCTGGTGGGGTGGGGTGAGAAGCAGAAAAGGCCTTGACTCTGTGTAAGCACTGCTCAGCAATAATGAAAACCTCTCTGTATGATCAGTACTGTTTCCAGCACCAATCCAAAACACAGCCCCATACCAGCTACTATGAAGAAAATTGAGTCTACCCCAGCCAAAACCAACACACCATGTAAACAGAGGCCATACAGATAATCCTGAGCAACAGCCTATACTTGTACGGAGATACTCTCTCATTCGGACTATTGCATTTGTTTCTTCTGTGCCCATCAGATAGCTGAGTTTTCCCTGTTAGGACCTGCACAAAACTGTGGGGCAGTTCTTCCCCTGGTATACATTATTGTAGCGCCTTTGAAGTGAATTGAACCATGGCACTTTACAGCAACTGAGAAATGGGTACGCTGCTCTGCTATTTCGATCCCTGTGCACCAGGAGGATAACACTATTCACCCTCACTCTCCAATACCTACGGAGCTTTCTGGAGAGATATTTAAGATCTAACTCAGAATACCCTGATGTATTTTTAAAAGAAAAGCTTTAAAGCCCTTCCTGCATGGTCTCATAAACAACTTTCCTTGCGTGATCTGATTCCTTTCTATTAAAGGAATTCCTGTCACCAGGAACTTTTCTGCAACTGCATCTTTTCCAGTCATTTCTGCAGTCTTTCTGCTCTGTCTGATTTTTCTGCTATCTACTGCTATCACTTAAGATGATGAATAAATTTCATTCTTTAAAAAAAACCTGAGTTATTGTTCCAGTTAAGAAAGTGTCAGGACTCCCAGGTCAGACTTTGCTTGATGCACTAACTTCTGCCGAGGTGGATTATAGCCGTGTTCGTAGATTGTCACGCATTTTTATGATATTAGTGAACTTCATGCTTTGAATAGATTTTACACTATTCACTCCTCATAAACTCTAAAAAGTTACATAAAATGTGTTCTTATTTTACTGTTTAAGATCATAGCTTGTCTGTGTTTTCTTGACCTCTTCTTCTGTATTTTAGTGCTCAGTCTTTAAAATATTGCACACAGTTTGCATGACCTTTTGCAAACCTCTACAACACAATATGTTATGCAATAGGGGCCACGTCTGCAATGAGAATTGAGGAGATGATGATGTGAATGTTGTAAGCTTTTTATGTCTTTGAAGGCATCTTTTTTATTTATTGAGATGAAAGTACATTTTGTAAACAGGAGCTTTCTCAAATGGATAACAAAATTTTAGTCAATTTGCACAATACAGCAAATTATTTTTTCTTGAAATAGAGGTATGCTAAAAGATTTGAGGAATTTTTTTATAGTTACGTAGCTGAAGTCTAAGCTATTTTCCCATCAGTACTGGATATGCAAAGAATGCTAGATAAGGTTATGGGTATGTTAAGACAAGATAGAAGTATAAGCTGTTGCCAACTTAAACTGTTTTCATGGTAGCCTGTGTATTCTTAATATTTCTAAAAAGTATGAAAAATAGAAGTTTTATGAATCTGTAGAGGCTCTGGACCAGCCTTGGTACAACTTTTTTTTTGATTGTTATGGCAACTCTTATTGTTCTCAAACCCTGCTACTAAGTTCAAAATCCATAAAAATTGCATTGCTGGTTTGCCTATATTTTCATTACCAGACCTTGGCGTGGAAGTTAGTGGGGGCATAGCTGGGGGACTTCATAGGGCCTCTCTTGGAGCAAGTAGGTCAGCTCTGGAAGCTGATTTCCATACATTAGGCAGTGGAGAAGTACAGCCTGCAGCAGGACTGTGGATGCTGGAAGCTCTCACTTCTGAGTTTGCAGATCTGGATGTGAGCCTCACCACACCCTGCACGTGTGTGGGTGTGAGAAATGAGAGGGCAGTGGCCTTCCCACCTTTTGTGCCCTGGCCTCCAAGCTTCGGGTTATTCAGCAATACAGGAGGCTCAGCCCACGCTGAGCAGCTACTGCTCCAGATGATCCATGGGCCAGGTCTCAGGGGTGTGCAGTGGCATGTGTCAGATGGCGAATCAAAGCTGGGGTCCATAGACTCATTAGGCATTGTGGTGTAAGGCTTCCCTGTGTGAGCTAGTGTCCCTACATGAAGAAGTCACCTCCTGGAAGGGTTCAGGGTAAGAAATAGTCAGCACTAAAGTACCTTTAGTCAGGTACTAAAGACTATTGTTAGCACCAGCAGTCTAGAATTGATTGTCATATTTGTTTTGCAGTTTCATGTCTTTTTTTCCAAAAGCTAATTTTAAGTCTTGCTAAATAATCCTAGACAACTCTTTATCTTGTTCAGTTGAGGCAAAATGAACTGGGTTAAAACTAATAAGGTTCAGGTGCAGGAAATGCAAAGGACTGGGAAAGGCAGGGGCTATGGATATTTCTTGCCAGTATGCCACAGACCGGCATGGAAGTTTGTGCTGTCAGCTGCCAAATTTGGGGCTCACAGAAGAACTCAATTTGGAAGAGGAGACAGCAGGGAAGACCTCTGCTTTCAAGTAGTGACTAGCGTGCCTGCCTCTCATGTTAGCCTAACTGTTCAGGGGGTTATTTTTCTGTGTTGGAGGTACAGAACAGGAATTTTTAAAAAATTGATTTAATCTTTGGTTTTACTTCTAGGAAAAAAAAAAAGAAAAATTCAGCTGGGATTTTATGAGATTTGCTGGGTTGTTTTTTTTTTTTTTAAGGAATTTCACTGTAGGACCTTTGACATGATTTAGTTGCATATTAAGTACCTGATTCTAGATTTGAATTTCTAAGGTGACATTCATTTGAGACTGGGATAGAGTTAATTTTCTTCCTAGTGGTATAGTGCTGTGTTTTGAATTTAGCATGAGAATACTGTGATAACTCACTGATATTTTAGTTGTTGCTAAGCAGTGTTTATACTAAGTCAAGGATTTTTCAGCTTCTCATACGGTGCCAGTGAGGAGGTGCACAAGAAGCTGGGAGGGAGCATAGCCAGGACAGCTGACCCAAACTGACCAAAGGGATATTCCATACCATATGATGTCATGCTCAATATATAAGCTGGGGAGAGTTGAGCGGGGGGTAGCGATCGCTGCTTGGGGACGGGCTGGGTGTTGGTGGTGGTGAGCGGTTGCATCACTTGGTTTTTTTCGTGGGTTTTGTTCCTCTCTCTCTCTCTCTCTCTCGCGCGCGTTTTACTTTTCATTACAATTTATTATCATCATTATTATTATTATTATATTTTATTTTATTTCGAATATTAAACTGTTCTTATCTCAACCCATGAGTTTTCTTACTTTTGCTCTTCCGATTCTCTCCCTCATCCCACTGAGGAGGGAGGAGGGTGAGCAAGCGGCTGTGTGGTGCTTGGTTGCCAACCGGGATTAAACCACGACACTGACTCTAAGTATTTACATTGTAGGGTCTATGTTAAAGCTAGTTACCCCAGCCTCACTTTGCAGTAAATGGAGAGAAGCAAGTACTTTCAGGATATGATTCGTCTGACCTGTTTAAGATGTCTGTTTTAGAATGAGATGAATAGCACCCTAATCACCCAATAGCACTTTATCTCCACATTGGCTATATATGGACTCAACACTGTTTGCTAAGATTCATTTAGGCAGTTGAATCTTGCTTCTGTTGAGTCAAATCAGCATGCAAGAAAAGTTCAGGAAGTAGCGCTTCCGAAGTACTTTGAAGTATGTTGGTATTTTGGTAGAATTCTAGTCAAGTAATATAAATCTCTTTTTGGGGCGTTTAGTGAATGATAGGTAAAATGATTTTTCCATCAGCTACTCTTCGTGAGAATTGGTAATATATTAAGTATACAGGCAAGTCTTAGTTAATCAGGATAATTGATGAGCAGGATAACATGCACAAAATGAGTTCCTATTTAGGCAAGCGGAAATACTGAAGTCTAATTTCCTATGAATTGCGTTCATTGTCTGACTTTTCATCCCCCCCCCTTCCCAGCGTTCCTTTACTGTCCCACGTAACAGCCCGTGTAGTAGCAATGCTGTTGCTACCTTGCAACTGTGTGAGCATTGCCCAGCTAATACCCATGTGCCAGCTGGGCACTTGGCTTCTGCCAGCTCCGGTGTCATGACTGGGTTCTGCCTCAGTGGAAATGCTATTGTGCATTTCTCTACTCATTTCCTGATTTTCACAAATTATCTCTAGGAATTCTTTTTGTCTTTTAAATCGGCCCTTGAGTTCAGAGTTACTCTGTGGGGAAACTGCCAACTGCCAGACCAATGGACAACCTGATTGCACAAGTCAGATCTTCTTAACATTCTATGCTAAAAGTACAAATAAGACATATATAAATAAGGCTAACAGAATATGTAGTGAAATTGCAGTTGCAGACAACTAATATTAATAATGCTGTGGAATATGGAGTAGAGATATCCCTAAATTTATTGGAGTGGTAAAACTTTGTAACACAGTGCCATGCGTCTATACTATTTAAAGACAGGGGTCAGTCTGTACAGGACTTCCTTGGGTGGGTCTGCAGCATAGCAAATCTTCAGCTGCAAAAATGCAGGTTTTGCTAAGTGAGAATCAGTGTTATTATGGACACTCATTGCCTGTAAAGGAGGCTGACACGCACACAGTGATGATAGCGAGCACGGGAAACACAGCTGAAAGCAGGCTCTCGGGAGGAGCAGTTCACGTTGGTTCCGAGCCGCGCGACAGCAGCGCAAGCTGGGAGGGAGCAGGGGCAGAGCTGCAGCTGCCCACAGCAGGCGCAAGGGACCTCGCCGCTGTTATCCTCTGCGTGGGAACACTTACGATGTGGATCCCGCCCGCCTCTGTGCTGGGATTAGTTAGCTCCCAGGCAATGGGACTTCTGTCCATTGGACTCAGCTTTACCCTGCTGTTTCGTGCTTTTTGTAATCTTTGCACTTAATAAATTTAAGCTGAGTAGATACATGGTCCTTTCTAACACAAAATGTTTGGCAGATCCTCGGGTAGATAAATAAGCTTAACAGTATTAAAATCAAATAACTTAGGTCAACTTAAGGTGGCTGAGGCTGGCTTCTGCACTGTAATTCATGTTTCTTCTATACCTCTATATTTTCAGTCATGCATGAATTCACTCTGCTCAGGCTCTGAGCTGGTCATGTGTGAGCAAGTTTCAGGCCAAAAAAACATGTAGCCATAATTAGTGTGATACAGTGTGGAGCTAATAAAGCCCTGCCAGGAACTGAAATGAAGCCCAGTGCTGTGCTAATGACAACTTACATGGCTATTGCGTAGAAGTTGGCTGCATTTTTGCAAAAAACTTTATAGAGACCCTCAGTACTGATAATCTCATGTTGTATTTTACCTGTAGTTTGTGTGAAGGAAGAGCTGACAGAGACGTTAGGCTAACTAATAAGCCTTGCAGAAGCACAGGATTCAGAAAACACCATTAAAGCTGATGATAATTGTGAACAGCACCTCTTCAAATATGATTTTTAAGACTGACTAGAGTGCCACTTAAAATGGACTTTTTAAAAGTGGGCTCTGTATCCAGCTGCCTGCAAGAAGTCTCACGCGTACTTCTACAGCTCTAATCATGATCTTAGAGGTCTTTTCCAACCTTAATGATTCTATGATTCTATGATGCTGTGCTTTTCAGGCCTTTTTTTGCTGATCCTGGCTTAAGAGGTCAGACAGTTCATGTAATATTCATTATTTCGACCTAGCAGCACCAGGCATCTGTAGCAGTTAACTCTGTAGCTATTACTCTCTAAACCTATTCTCTAAAGTTCCATGTTTCAACAAAAATGTTTTGTTATTGAAAATGACACAATCTATACCTCAAGTATATCAATAAGGCCGTAACGTGGGGTGGGAATAGAACAGGAATCAACTGCCAGCAGTAATTCTTACGCAACTAGAATACACAAGTGCATATTAGAAACACAGGATTTGGGATTTGGGGTGGTTCTTTTTTATTATTTTTTTTATTTATTTATGGAATAATAGCTGTCCCTAAGGTTTAGTGAAGTGCTTCTAATCTGCAAGGCATCAGGCTGAATAAGAACTTACATTAGACATTTTACTTTTATTTGTTTCCATAGAAACTGAATGTTCAAATGTGTTAAGTTATTTTTGTCTTTGGAGTCTTTATGTGCCTCAGAATTTGGAATCTGGACATGTGCTCAGAGGGAAAAGCTGTGATCTCAATTAAATTGTGTTGCCTTATGTACCATCAGCAGGTGAATGAGATGGTTTTGAATGACTGGTGTAGCAAAAATAAACTCTGGAAAGAGAGAAATTCAGAACTCTCTATTGCAAATAAACTAACCCTAATGTTCCATCAATTTGCAAAACCTGTACAATGAAATAGATCCTATTTAAAATATCTGCAGCCAGCACTTTGTTGCTGTTGCACCTTTGAAATCTAATTGAAATAAGGAAGGCCATTGAAGGATGGTTATCAATATGGCTGTGTGAAATTTAATCTCAGTTGGTACTTTATTTCTCAGCAGAGACATTATAATTCCTCAGAATCAAGGAAAAACACCATCGCAGCTGAATTAAAGCCCACTTTATTTGACTTTTTAATATAGAGTTTTATTAAAGAAAAACTGTCGTCCAAAGTAGGAGAGCTGAGAGAATGAAGAGCTTCAGGGAATGGCTCAGTACTAGAGAGCTTCAGTAGCAGTGCTTCAGAGAATGGCTGCTTTCAATCCTATGACTGAGGAGAAAAACTGTTGTTTATTTTTATTGGTTTTATTTGGATACAGGTAATGTCTGAAATTCAATTGTTTGGTGGTGGTACTGTACTGAATTGGTAGATACTGGTAATAAAGGACCATCACTTCCTAGTAGGTATCAAGACTCACTCTCTTTGTAAATAAATATATTTTTATTGCATGAAGGACAATTAGAATGAGTGATGGTAAAACAACAACAGCACCTATAAACAAAATTGAAGACAGTATGAATCCACATTCATTGTGTCATATAATTTGTGTCATTTTGCCATTGTGTCATATAGTTTACATTCATTTGTTGTTTTCTGTTGCAAGTCAGAAAGACAAAAGAAGACAAAGTAAAGCAAAACCATAGGAAGTGCAGGAAAGGTTACATCTAGAACATAGTGACAGACAGAAGGAATACCATGTAGAGCCAGAAAATTGTCAACATACAGCAGAGAACAAGCTTGATATTTATACAGATGCTGTGACATGAACACAAGCACGCATTATGTCTCCATAGCAAAGAATTTTGCTGCCTCCAAGCTACCTCACAGGAGAGTCTCTAATTTCTCTTCAAAGGCTTCAGGTTAACTAAAGCACAGCCACACATTTGGTCTGCAAGTAATAAAAATCCAAGGGGTTTTAGTAAAAAGCAGTTCTAAGGAAAACAAGGTAAGCAGAGTTTCATGGAGAGGTACATTGGAAAACAGGTCAGTTAGCAGAGGAAAGGAGTACAGTAAACTTTTATGTTCCAGGTAGCTGTGTACACTCAGAGATATGCCCTTTAATTGCATGATACTCTCAAAAAATGCCATGTTTTATAGACTAAATTCAGTTCTACAAGGTTATATTTTCTTAGGGTGTACAAAGTCATTTTTTAAGACAAGTAAATTTGTGTTATCAAATGAACAGAAGGCAATCTATTTATTAAACATTCTGAGCAAAGAGCATATGCTACGAACGGTGTGCTATCTCTATGCAGAGGGTAGTCACTAAATCATATAAAACAGATGCTAGCAAATATCTTGTTAGCTAGAAAATATCTGGCTTATGAGCATGCTGTACTTTCATTGTTGCACTGTCAGACTTGTAAAATTATTTCTTGCTTTAAGAATGACAAATACGCCGTCTTTTTTTCTGAAGTGAAAATTGAACTGGATATGATGCTATGCAAGAATACTGAAGTACAACTCTATTCACTCATAAAAGGTGGAGAAAGGTTGATGTTGTATGCAACAGAGCTAGTACTTCTGTAATCTTCAGTATAAATGTGTTCTATTACACATTTTTATGAGCAGGTTGTTAAAATCTAGAATCACAAAATAATACAAATTGTAAGGGACCTCTGCAGAACAGCTGGTCCAGGTCCTGCTCAAAGCAACACCAGCCTGGAGTTGCTCAGGGCCTTGTAGATTCAAGTTCTGAACATCTCCAAGGATGGAGATATCAGCAGCCCTTCTAGGAAACCTGCTCCAATATTTGACAGCCCTCAAGGGTGCCCTGTTAAGTCACATTCAACGTGGTATCCACCAGGAACCCCAAGTCCTTTTCTGCAAAGCTGCCTTGTAATCAATTGCACCAACCTCAGCTGTGACAAGAGGTTATTACATGCCAGGTGCAGGACTTGGCATTTGTCTTGAACGTCATGAGTTTATTATCAGCCTGTTTCTCTAGCCTGTCAGGTCCTTCTGAATACCAGTCCTAATCTCCAATGTACTGACCTTTCCCCCTAAACTGATACTATTGCTGATGGTAGATTCTGTCCCCTCATCCAGACATTAATGAAGGTGTTAAACAGTACTGACCCCAGTTTTAACCTCTGGAGATGCCACTAGTATCCAGCCACGGGCTGAACTTTTTATTAGTGATCACAACGCTGCAAACCCACCTATCCAGCTGATTTTCCATCCACCATAAGAATAGGTAGTCCACCTATCCATGGCTATGGGTATATGGGTAGGGGTTAATTATACTAATAATACATGTGATATGCATTAATATTAATGCATTACATTTGTGTTATTCTCACTGAAAACAGTATGTTTCCAGCACATGATTAGTATTTAGTCAGTATGCTGGGATGTTTCTGGCTATGCAGCTGTTTCCATTTTAATTCAAAGTGTTTTTGGAATTTGGTATTTCAAATACAGATACTATCTTATTCTGCATTTGAGTATTGTTCCAGATGGCCTGATAAGCGATTATTTGTAGAAGCAGTATTCTATGGCTAAATTTCTACAAGCCTGATCCCAAGAATGCTGAAATCAATGAAAATAGTCCCATCAATGTTTCTAGGTTTTAAATGGACTCAGTGAACTTCCAAGTTGATGTCAAATAAATGCACTTACATTACTGAGGCACTGGTGAGAATAACAGCAAAGTAGAGTATTAAGGAAGCATCTTAAGTATGAATAACTGTAGTTTAAACCTTAACCTGTAACATTTTATTAAATTTACAAGATTTCACTACAAATATTCATGATACTACTCATCACATAGAAAATGCAGATGGGGGTGACACAGTAATGCTTTAGGCCAGGATCTCAAGCAAGATACTCAAAAGAATTTTGGAAACATATGGGATATTTAAAATATGCATTGTAAAAAGTATCAAGGTAGATTTGAGTACTTGTCCTGAAACCTCCACCCATCTCTTAGTGCAGACAGAGTATATGTTATATTAGTATTGAGATATTATAGTGAAAAACACCAGAGAAATATAAATACATGCACACAAAGATAAGCTCTGGTGCTTTGAGAAATATTCAAGAACAACAGTTTTGCCCTGTGGCTACCTTAGCTGTTTTGGGGAATGATTTTTCCTTTTCTCATCAAATTGGAAACTTGCTTACAGCAAATTTCAGTCCTACAGGATAATCTCTTTCATAAGGAATCTATAAAAACATTGTTATCTGCATTTTAAAAAATGTGTGCTTATATGCATTCACCTAGAAATTCAAAGCTTTTCAAGTAATATAGGATTAGAGATGGTTCTGGAAGTCTTGAGTCACATATGAGCACTTACCTTTATGTGTTAAGGCCAATATAATTCTGTTCCTAAAGCCCTGCTGTATTTTGGAGGACTTGTATTCATTCTTTTAGGGTTAGCATTCAAGTTTCAGAAGAGATGTTCTAGCTGGAATCACCCTAAAATATACATAAACCCAACATAGAAGCTAAGGATGGAAACACTTGTTTAAAAAAAAAAAAAAAAAAAGAGATCTTTTAAAGACCCCTAGGACTATAATGATTCAGCCACCTTTTTGTAAAGCAGATACACATTATTTAAAATAAAAGTACCTCAAAGTTTTTCATCAGGTTTAATATTTGCATTGTTACTTTTTTTACATTGTTACTTTTAATTGTCTTTCATAAAGCCTTTTATTAACAATGAGACTCATAGTGCACTTTGTACAAGAAGGTGAAGCACCCAAATGAAAAGCCAAAAGAATAATTTCTCTGAAAGAGCTTTTGTAATAATTTGAGCTGAATCCTCATATTCATTTGGTCAACTCCATCCAGCTTTCTGCACCAGAAAGCAAGCTGAATAACTCAGATCTGTTTCATATTATCATTACTTACAAGCTACTTGTTTGTACACTTTGATATTCTTATCTTAAAGTATCATAAGCACAAACAGAAAGATCAGGCCAATAATATAATCTACTTTATTTCGGATATTGCCTTGATTTTTCAAAAGTTGAGTTGTTCTTTCTTCATTTGAAATTGTTCCCAGTAAGAAACACTGTCATGGCTGAGGGATGATGGAAGGTTCTGCTTTCTTGGAGAAATTCTGCATTAAATGTAGGTCATTGTAACTGCACTGAGTTGAGGGAATTTAGGATTGTGTACACGCAGCAACTTGGCTAACAGTCAGGACTGTCATGAACAGATGATGAGGGCACTATATGGTCATGAGAAAGAGCTGCCTCTCTCCTTCCTCCTGCTGCCAGTCAGAAAGGCAAGCTGAATAACAGTAGTACAAAACACCCAAGGAATATAATCAGGACCATTACCTGCCCAACATTGCCAATTCTACTCTCGGAGAGATATCACAGTTATTCCTTTGTTTTTAAACAGAAATAGCATTTGTGTTGCTGCTGATAATATCTGTTTAGATTGCAATAGCTCCACATGACTCTGGTAGAGAACCATTCCTCATACATGAGCCAGCAATGTGCGCTCACAGCCCAGAAAGCCAACCGAATCCTGGGCTGCATCAAAAGCAGCGTGGCCAGCAGGTCGAGGGAGGTGGTTCTGCCCCTCTACTCTGCTCTGGTGAGACCCCACCTGGAGTCCTGCGTCCAGCTCTGGGGCCCTCAGCACAGGAAAGACATGGACCTGTTGGAGCGGGTCCAGAGGAGGGCCATGAAAATGATCAGGGGGAGGGAACACCTCTCCTATGAAGAAAGGCTGAGAGAGTTGGGTTTGTTCAGCCTGGAGAAGAGAAGGCTTCAGGGAGACCTTATTGCGGTCTTTCAGTACTTAAAGGGGGCTTATAAGAAAGATGGGGACGAACTTTTTAGCAGGGCCTGTTGCAACAGGGTGATGGTACAGGGGTAATGGTTTTAAATTAAAAGAGGGTAGATTTAGACCAGATATAAGGAAGAAATTTTTTACAATGAAGGTAGTGAAACACTGGCACAGGTTGCCCAGAGAGGTGGTAGATGCCTCATCCCTGGAAACGTTCAAGGTCATAGAATCATAGAATCATAGAATCATAGAATCGTTAAGGTTGGAAAAGACCTCTAAGATCATCGTGTCCAACCGTCAACCCAACACACCATGCCCACTACACCATGTCCCTAAGGGCCTCATCCACACGTCTTTTAAATACTTCCAGGGATGGTGACTCCACCACTTCCCTGGGCAGCCTGTTCCAAGGCCTGATCACTCTTTCAGTAAAGAAATTTCTCCTAATGTCCAATCTAAACCTCCCTTGGCGCAACTTGAGGCCATTTCCTCTCATCCTAAAGGTCAGGTTGGACGGGGCAATGAGCAACCTGATCTTGTTGAAGATCTCCCTGCCCATGGCAGGGGGGTTGGACTAGATGACCTTTAAAGGTCCCTTCCAACCCAAACTATTCTATGATCCTATGATTCTATGATTCTATATTCAGTAGGGGAAAAAGTAAGGGAGGGGAAAAAAATCACATTTTCCATAGTCTAATGATTTCTGTATATTGAGCTAGACCAAATTCAGAAATTTCTGTATCATGAACATGAAATATATAACTTTCACGTCCACCATCTTTTCAGTTGTACAAAGGTACATTAAAAAATTACATTGTATATGGGTCTTCTAGGATATTGATCAGATTTTTATGTTTAAGTAATACCTCTGTAAATGTATCATCTTGAGATTAGATTAAAGCACTTTGTATTGCTGAGGTAGTGGGAAATGTATCCTCACACTGCTTTTGGATCTGTTATTCATGAGCCATGAGTTACTTCAAACACTGCAGTAGAGAAAGAAGTTTGGCACGTGTCGTGGTTTGTGTTTTGTAGTTCTTAATATGCTTTATACATGTATTACTAATAATAAGATAGGAAAAAGTGAAGATATTTGTTTTAGCAAAGTGTACTACTTTGCTTTAGACTGTCACAATTGCTTTAATCTTTTTAGATTTCCTATTTTACTTGAAGTCTGAACGTAAACTGAAGATATGTTATTAAAAAACTGACAGGTCATACAAGATCTGATCCTGGACTATGAACACCTCTTAAAAACTGAAATACTGCAGTTGCACAGAATTAAATGGAGAATCATATACAAAGCGAGTGAAGTGAAAGAGGTTTTGTAAAAACATGTCCTTTAGTTTAAATCTCAACAGTCTCATGCTTCGTCACTTAATTTCTTTCTGTTTCAAGTTTGAACAAATCCCAAGTTTGTCCTGAATTTTTTTATTTGTCTTCACATTGCATTTTGGATTTCTGCTGGGTCTCCAGACATGCCAGAGGTTCCCCACTACCTGGGCTTTAGTTTAGGATGTCTTTGGGTAGGGAGCAGAAATTATATCTGTTTGCGTGTTTTATTAAAACCTATGTGTGGGTTTTCCATTTACTTCAGTGAAAGAGTGTTTACTGTTTTTCCTCCTGAGTGTTTTATGCAGCACGTACAGCATGGTCCTGATCCTAAGTCATAAAAATAATTTTCAATAACCTGGTTTTTATTTTTGCTGAATTCAAAAGATAGATTTTTTTCCCCCCTTTTTCTAGTCTCTTTGTATAGTCTTCAGAGAGAATTACTTCTGCAGTGTGAGGAAGAATAATGCTATTAAATAGAAATGCAGGGAGAAAATAAATACATGTGTGGAGTCTAGATAGTTTTCTCAATTGCAGTAGCAATCATAGAAGTCCTCCTTTCTAAGGTTTCCCTTCATTTATTTTTTTTTTATTCCTTTGAAATAAATCCTAAGAAATCATATGTAAAATATAGTAAAAAAATCTCAGGATGAACCCAGATGTTGGGACATGCCAGCGTCAAGACCTCTGCCTCTCCACCTTTTAGCTAGTTACCTCAAATACTTAACATTTTCTGGTTTGGGCTGACAGCCAGCTTTTAATCAATGATGTCAATATAGTACTTGTTCCTGTCTTCCCGTTTCCCCACCAATTTCTGATGTGACAGCTTATCAAATGCCTGAGTGAAATACAGACAGATTGCTTTCATCACCTTTCTATCATCTATTTCCTCGGTCACCCTTTCAAAGAACTCACTTGGATTTGTTTGGCAAATAAATATTAGCTGGAGTTTGGGATTTTTTTTCTGTCTGTCATCCTCTGAGAAGTAGACCCTGCTTTCCTTCATGATTGATATGAATGTTTTGCCCGGAGGATAGGTTGGTCTAAGGAGTTGCATTTTTCACTCCTGTTCCTTTCTTGAATAGAGTGGCTAATGTATTTAACCCTTTTCAAGTTGCTAGTCTGTAACAGCACAGACTTCAGCAAGACAGTCTACTTCTGAAGGCCCAGGTGGATGCCACTCTGGTATCAGGGAGAACGGGAGAAAAACCTTAAAAAAAAAAATCTGTTCAAGTCTACTGATGTTCTTTTAAGCTGACATGTCACCTGCTGTAGCAACTTGTACAGGGAAAGCCTAGAAACCTCCTGTTTGCAATTTCAACCAGTTAAGTGTGTTTTGCAGCTGGTTGCACACTGCTGGGCTTTGTAAGCATAGCCTAGAGAAATCAAATGTTAGGCTCTATTTCTGAAAAGTTAAAGTAAATAAGGAAAACTGAAGCTAGGGCTGTTTCATGGAGTGGTGATTTTTACTGTCAATATCCTGCATGTCACTAAATGTAGGGACAGACTTTCAAACGCAGTCCGTGGCAGGAGACCGGCCAGCTCCGCTCCGCAGGTGGTGGGTGTCACCTTCCACTTGTCGGTGCTGCCTCCAGAGTGGGAGGCGATCAGGGAAGGGCATGTGTTGGGGGATTCAGAGTGGGAATGGAAGGAACACGTGATGCTGCCAACCAGCTCCCCGCTGCTGAGGATTAGGATTCCCGCCTGTTGCATGAGAGGGCTTTGTGCTGCACCCCATGCTGTCAATGTGTGTTATCATGAGTGTCTCTAAAAGATCAAGCCCTAGCGGAAATTCAAACAGAAATCAGCTGCCTGGCCTGTGATTTTTAGATGGTGGTAGAGCTCAGGAAGAATTCAGAAGTCTAGTTCTCCAGCAGTAACTTCTCAAAAACATTACCACGTTACCATGAAGGGAATTTTCTGACCAACCAAGAAGCTACCAGTGAAGAGCAGAAGATGCTGGATAATTTCTAGACCTCTCTGATTCTACTAATGTCCATATTTAAGGCTGCCTGAATCTCGTATCTAATTTCTAAAATCTAGGTCACACCAAAAGACACACAGTATAATAAAACAGTCATATGCATTAAGTGGGTTTCTTTCCTATGCAAATTTCTGGAAAGTTCAACGTTAACTTTTCTCGTGCTGAATCTACTCTCCCACAGAAGGACAACAGGCCATATGACCTTCTTAGGTAAGGATCTCATAACAATGAAGGCTTGATATTATTTCTTGGACATAATGCAAATACATACATTGTGCTAATGAAAGGTATTCAAAATTAATTCTATAATACAGTTCAAGTGTGTGGATTGTTAAATAACTCCCATAATGCAGTCGCCAACCAGAGCCCATCCATTAATTTCCATCCCTTTATAACTAAGAAGAGGATCTTTTTCTATTATTTTATCCTTTGATTATCCCTCTATTTTGTCTTGTAGAGAAGGACAAAATTTAATATTATTCCTTAGATTTGAATTTAAATACACATATGAGCTGGCTTAATCATCATTGCATATGACTAAACTGTATAATACCTACCAAACCAATTAAAAGATAGCTAGCACTGTCAAACCAACTTGGCAGTATATAATGGGTGGAAAATAAGAATAAAGACATAGTGCTCGGCCTGCAGAGCTTCTGTGGCTGTTTTGCGTGCCTGTTTTCCCAGGCAGCAGGGAATGCACAAAGCACTGGATAAGGTACAATAGTTGAGTCTGCCAAATGACAGAAGCAGAGTTTTAAGATCTCTACTTACACGCAGTGTACTATATTCCTGTAAATGTTTTAATTTAACTTATTTTTATGGAGGAATAGATACAGAAAAGCTATATTTCTTTTCTATATAAAAGACTATGAATTGTAATATCCAGACAGATCAAAGTCTGCCTCCGACGTCCACATCTTCAGCTCACTCACAATCCATATAATTAAAAAAAATTACTTTGTCTTTTTACCCTTTTTGTTTAATGACAGTAGTACAAATAAAAACTCACTCCTCCTGTGGGTTTTCGTTTCAAACAATGACCATTTTAAAAGTTTCAAAAACTTGGGTGTAAGGGGTGAAAGAAAGAGATTCATTATCCCATACATGTTTTTTTAACTAACAATTGCACACTGCTTTGGTGTCACTAGATTTAGTGAGGAGTCTAAAAAGAAAGTGACCTTCACATATTTGTACGTTTCTCCTGTGTCACTTTAGCATGACAAGATTTACTGTAATGCTGAAGGATAAAATTTAGTAGCATCTTTCATTGCTAATTAATTGTAAATGTTGCTCTGCAAATTCTGTCCTTTTCACGGAGGCAGGAAGGATTCTACGTGATTCTAGTGCTATATAAATAAATAAAACAGGAATGAAAAGTCCATGCTCCACTCACTCCCAAAAGTCTCATTGAAATTGCATATTTAACAGCACTGACATAAGGTGTCTTTGTATCAGGTAAAAAAAATGTGATTTAATTGAGGTAAGGGTTAATTCTGCTTCAGTGGACATTTCAGAAATGAGTCTCCAGGGTAATCCAGTCCCCCCAAAAAAATACAATCAGCTGCAAATGAGGATCAGCTTTTTACTGTGCTTTTCAAAAGACAGGCTACACTTAAATACAGCCCCAGGTTTGTGGTATCTGGTGTGCTAGCAAGTCAGGCAGATTTTACATAGTGCAGCACACTGCCATTCAGAAATAAATTAAATAAATAAAGTGCAAACTCGAGCTTCTTCCATGGCAACCGCTGCATTGCTTGAGTCTCATGCCACTTCCCGAACAACTGCGCATAGGAAAATAAGCCAGCAGCCAGCAGAGGGAAAAATAATAGGGAGAGGTTTATAAAATCTGCCCAGGCTGTCAGGCATGGACTTTGTATAGACTTTTTAGGGCTGCATTTTTAAACTTTCTTTCAGTATGTTCTGTAGTATGTTCTAGTTTGTCCTCACTGTGGCATGGGAGGCAGGAGATGGGAGAACTAAAGCCTGGATGATGCAGACCCTTCTTCCCAGCAGTGGCCTCATGCGACAGCCTTGCCTCACTCAGGTCTCGTGAGCAGGAAGGCAGGAGGAAGGACAGGCTGCCCCTGGGTCTTTCCAGAGCTGTCAGCACCAGGTTCACCGCAGTGGTTCTTCCCAAAGACATATGTAGGTGCACTTGAAACCAAGCGACAATAGCCAGGTAATAAAGCAGGCTGTTGGCAACAAGTAACACAAATCCCTGAACTGTATTCAGCCCTGCAAAAGTCGTCAATTGTACCTACTTAACCTCTTTCACTGAATCCATCTTAGTAAGTAAAATGGGCCACAGTAAGTGGCTAAACTGTCCCCTCTCAGGACAGCGTTATCTCATCCAAAATGCCTTGGAGAAAAGGCCCCAAAACATGGTCAGGTGTTGTGTGCTGAGAGGCCAGTTGGGAAGGCTTCAGCCCATCCCAACACGTGTGCTAACAGTTAAATCCCGTGGAGGAAATTGAAACAATATTTACATGCCCCAATTCTCTTTACGAGTTTTCAGATTAAAATGTTGGAAACAGGTAGACAGCATGATGGCATAAATGTGGGCTATGCTTTTTTTACAGTTTCGCATTTTGAGCAGAGACGTTTAAGTGGGGCTGGCAGAGTGAGCAGCTGGAAGGGCCAGGTTTGTTTTTCATTCAGTGCATTGATTTAGCTAGAAACAGGTTGGCAGTCCTTCAGCAAACTTACTGCAGAGATGTGATTCTTATAGTGTTTCTGGTATTTTTCCTGCTTAATAAAGTTCATAAAGGGATTAAATGCGGTGGTGCCTCCTGCAGGAGCAGAGAACAAACTTCATGACCTGCAACTCCACCATATGGAGGCCCTCTGGGTCTAATGGGTATCTCTGCTAAAGCATTCTATATACGCCTCAAGATTAGTTTTTTGGTACTTGGTACCATGTGAGAGATGGAAACTCTATATGCAGACTTTGTAAGTGTACATCAAGCAAGTATACATAAGTGTGTAAAGTGTGCACTTTGCAACTGTATATATATACATTTTTCCTTAGCCCATTTCCAAACCAAATCACAACAAGATTTGCAGAAGTAATTGCTTTAAATCCCTTTTATATTATATATAAAGTGTTAAGCCCATTTTATATTAAGCAAGCATTTTGTTACACTTTGCAAATGTGCTACGTAGAGAATTGCTAAGTTACCAGCACTGTGACAGCCAGCAACCAGTGCTGGATCAGGAGATAGGTGGCTATTGAGAGAATTAATGCAGAGATGAGGAAAAAAACCAAACCAAAACAACTTTCTCCTTTTTTGTTAGGGGTGAATTGACTATAAATGTCTTTGCAGAATGCTTTCTTATCGGATCAACGGGTCGATTTGCCAGGCAAATGCCCTAGTCACTGGATTAGAGAAACATGCTCTTCATGGGTCAGTGGATACTTAATTATTTAAACAAGATGGAACAGCTCCAACTGGAGCAAAAATAACATTAGCCTGGTGGTTAGGGTACTCAGCTGTCATTGAGAGATGTAGAGTCAAGTCCTTGCATCAAAGTAAGCAACGTATAGGCACCAAGTGGGGCGTCTGACCATTTACCTTTTGGCTGTTCTTTAATAGCAGTGTTAACATCTCATCTTCCTCATGAAAAATTTTGAAATGTCTTGGTTTTGCTCCAATGATGATTAAAATTAAGACCGAAGCCTCATTTTAAAAATATTATTTATGAGGAAGAAGAGGCTGACTAGCTAGACTTCCTGATTAATTGTTCAGAAACAGTTTTAGGTCTTTCTTTTTCTACTGCATATGCAAATTTTGGTGGATTTAGTCAATTGAATTTATTAAGGGAGTGTAAGTATGTGCATGTATGATTGGGAGAATGGGTGGAGAAAAAGGAAAAAAAAAAAGATGTCATGAGGAGAGTAGTCAGAAACATCACTTTACTGATGCCATTGTCCAGCAGCTGCTTTGGAATTTTCCTTTTTTCAATTTAGAGGAACATCCTCATAGCTGCAAATTCTCTATAGCTCATTTCCTATTGGCAAACATTGAACACCTCTGCTGTTCTACCATGTCTTGTCTGGGAGACACTCTCTGCTAGATGATCTGCTGCACTTAGAGTCAGTCAAGGTCTTTTCTTCCTTTCTGGGACTCCTGCAGACTCAGGTAAAGTGGCAGCCTGCTTGGAAAAGCAGAGGAAATAGCTAAAGGCCGTACTTGAATGTCTTCCCATTATCACCGAGGGTTATTCAAACCTGTGTCTTCATAGTTTCAGGTCATAGCTGTATGGTACTTTTCTACATGTAATCAGCTACATATGTCATTCTTAATACAGACATTTTAGAAGGCTGTGCTATTTCACAGCTTTTTTAGGCTGTATATTTTACAGGCTGGCTATGACAGTTCTGTGCTATGGCATAATTCTTGAAAGTTTTCCTAATGTAATTTCTTGGGGGGACAGAAAATAGATAACACCTAATCAGCGTGGAACTTTAGAGATATGTGCAATAGCAGGCGTAAAGTGTGGAATCTTTCCTTTGATTAGTGTGAGGACCATGTGCAACTCATTCACTTCAGCAAGAACTGTATTTTTATGTCCAAAGGTGGATTTGAGCCTTCAAGACATAGTTTATGTGTGTTATCCCCATATGGTTCCTGGAAATGGCTGTAATAGGTGTTTTACAAAGATGTGTGCAAAAGCTCAAAATCACTTCAAAGGATAGTTACTCTTTGAAGTAGTCAGCCAAGACTAATCACCTTGTCAAAATTCAAAGTGACATATTGAAGTAGTCATTTGGATGCTGTATCCAGATAATAAATGTTCAGAATGAGACTTACTTTGTATGTCTATACTATTCTAATGTCTCTGCAAATCACGTACACATCCTGAGCCACCTTAAAACTAGTTTTGTAAGTACTGGTTGCAGAGCAGCCATTGTAGACTACAGCTTTGTGTGGCTTACTCAGTACACCTGTTTATTAGACCACAAATTTGGTGGCCTTCTACAATGGGGTTACAGGGTTGGTGGGTAAGGGAAGAGCAACCGACGTCATCTACCTGGACTTGTGCAAAGCATTTGACACTGTCCCACATGACATCCTTGTCTCTAAATTGGAGAGACGTGGATTTGATGGATGGACCACTCAGTGGATAAGGAATTGGCTGGATGGTTGCACTCAAAGAGTTGCGATCAACAGGTCGATGTCCAAGTGGAGACCAGTGACGAGTGGCGTTCCTCAGGAGTTGGTATTAGGACTGGTGTTGTTTAACGTCTTTGTCGTCAACATAGACAGTGGGATTGAGTGCACCCTCAGCAAGTTTGCTGACAACACCTAGCTGTGAGGTGCAGTCGACATGCTGGAAGGAAGGGATGCCATCCAGAGGGACCTTGACAGGCTTGACAGGTGGGCCTGTGCAAACCTCATGAAGTTCAACAAGGCCAAGTGCAAGGTCCTGCACATGGGTCAGGGCAATCCCAAGCACAAATACAGGCTGGGCAGAGAATGGATTGAGAGCAGCCCTGAGGAGAAGGACTTGGGGGTGTTGGTTGATGAGCAGCTCAACGTGAGCCGCCAATGTGTGCTTCCAGTCCAGCTGCAGCAATACATCTGGAAACACCAGCTTGGAGAGCTGTTGCTAACTGCAATATCATCAGAAACTTTGTGTGAAGCTGAGGGAGCTAGTTGTTGGTTCTGTGCCTAAAAGGCTATTTTCTAGATAGACACAAGATTGGTCTGTCCTGCTCCAGGGCAAATGAAAGCTGGCTGAATGTGGCTAATACCATCCTGACCCTAGGCTAATATATTTTCCTTCACAATAGGCTTATTAGCTCACTCATCACCATTCTAATTGCTTTTCATATCTTACAAACATAAACTATGCAGGATGGACAAGTGAACACATGTCTGCTTATAAATAACTATTCAGACACTGAATGAGCCAAACTGTTGTGGTAGAAATGCTAATGAGCCCAACTGCCTCTCTGGTTTTCCTATAAAAGCCTGAATACTGTGTGTCTCGGATGGGAAACTGAGTTTCCCTCTGCTTCTTTTTCATCTCAGTGGAAAGCATCCCAAATCTCAGGTTTCCACTTGGCATAAAAGAGCAAGAGTAAATCCTTTTGTGTGATTTGTCTGTTGAAACAGAGAAATAACTAGAGACTGTTTATTAGTCTATGAAGAGCAACTGGCTCATTGCTTCTGTCTTTAACAGTTCTTTTGTCTTCATAGCTTATCTGAATAGTACATTAACCAGGGATTCAGGAGACCTGGTTATTAAAGTAGCCTGTTGCATGACTTCAGGCAAAAAAAACTTACTTTACTGTTTACCAGTTCATAAACTGTGAATAATGGCACAGACTATTCCGTCAAGAAATCTGAGATATACTGATGTACTGATGAAGAGAAAGGTACATATCAGAGAGAGGTATTATTATAATCATTTATTTCTTGGTTCACTGAACAATAATTGTTGGGTAATATTTAGTGCATTTATGTATTAAGATAGGAAATTTTATAGATATCTTGAGAGGGCTGCTCAGTGCAGAACATTAGAAATAGAGTTTGAGGGAGTAGATTAAATAAGTGAAAAAATGCCTACCTTTTGTCTCCTGAGGGGTTTTAGGTGCTTCCTACTCACTACCTAGTACAGTATGTTCAAGATGAACAAAATTAGTGACAAAATGTTTGGTTCTGAGGGAACATTAGAGATAGTAACATAGTGTGGATCTGAGATGTAAATCTTTGGACTTTTACTTAGGTAGGTAGATGGATAGATCCTGCTTAGATAGATAGGCAGCATTTATGTTATATATGTATATAGTCAGACCAGATTTGAGAATCTACATCCCCTTGTAAATCTAGCCCTGAAAGTGAGTTCTCTAAGTTTGAAACAGGAAGTCCTTGTCGAGAAGATTGCTTAAATTCTGGTATCTCGCATCTATACTAGTGCCGGGACAAGGATGTGAACCGTATTTCTTTTCAGAACATCATCAATTATGAGCAAACACGTGAACTTCACAAGAGTAATACAAGTGTGTATACAGTTGTGCACAGAGATGAAGCAGATAGATAGTAATTAATGCCTGTAGAAAAGGAGACTATCACACAGAAAGTTTCTGAGACCCTTTTCATCTCTGCAGCTTTCAGTCTTATATTTCTATCAGAGAAGAAAAGGCAAGAAGGAAAACCAAAAGAAAGAATTGGAGGATGCATTTTGAAACAGTATGTGATTTAGTACAGATTGCCTTTATCTCCATGTTAATAATGTTTTTCACATGCCAAAACATTATTTTTTGGTGAAAAGTAAAAAGAAAATCTAATAAATTAAGGATGGGAGGGGAGAGGGAGAACTGCTTGATTTCTTTAACAATAGTTTGGCAACAGCTGTGGCACAGCTGAGTTCTTATAAGTGTTGTGGGGAAAAGCTACACCATTAATGGTAGAGTATTTATCTTATATTGTTCTCCAGGCTCTGAATATTATCTAAGTGCTTTGTGCCAAACGTAATAAAATGG
Organism: Calonectris borealis; assembly: GCF_964195595.1. Classification (NCBI taxonomy): domain Eukaryota; kingdom Metazoa; phylum Chordata; class Aves; order Procellariiformes; family Procellariidae; genus Calonectris; species Calonectris borealis. The sequence continues at coordinate 23,370,255 of NC_134314.1, forward strand.
CCAGGATTCTCATTATAGAAAGCATGAATTTCTGAAGGCAAATATATTATGAGGGAAACTGTCAATGTGATAATTGTGCACTCCTGTCACTAAATTGCATAAAATATATGTATTTATGATTACGTGTTAACCCTCTAGACCATTTACTGGTGGAGGAACTGGAAGAGTGTCCACTGGGAATATTTTATTCTTTTTGTCATTTTTTTTATTGCTACATAGCCTATAGAAATAACACATTACAACATATTTGAAAAGGATTATAAATAGGTCATAATGCCGCTATTTGCCCAGTCGCAGTCAGACACTTGTAATAATATCATTTTAGGAATTACAAAATCATTTGAGCAATAAATTAACTTGCAATTCAAGGGAAATGAAAATCAGTCAATGTAAGTTGGGCCTTTGTTAAAAATATGAAGTCAGCTGGTTTTACTGATTAAACACATGCTTCTCATAGATAAATCTTTTAAATGCTTCGGGTGATAGTCATCAAAGAAATACTGGCTTAGATCATTTTAGCAGTTTAATAGTAACAAGTAGCTAGCTTTCACACATTGAATTTTAAAAATTATGTATTATGAAAATCATTACATTTAGGTATTTTAAAAAACAGCACTTGTATACTACGAATAACTTGGGCTTTGGTATCTCCAGCAGGAATAGTTCCTAAGTTCCTAACCATGAGAATTAAAACACAGTCAACTGATCTACCATTTCTCAATTTTAGGGTTGTTTACAAAAAATATAATGCAATTATTATGTATTAAATAAAATGATGGATCAGAAATAAATTTCCCCAAATAGGAAGTCTGGGGAAGATGTGGATAGGATGGAAAGGAGGACAGAGGAAACAGAGAAGAGGAAAAGGCTACTGTCAGTGAATGAGTTCTGTGTTACTCAAATTACCTTCCTAGTGACCAGGAAGGAATTTGAAATGAAAGGGATGAAAAAGAGAAACAATAGTTTCGCTAAAAGGGAGAGAGGAGACTGAGACCCATAGAGGGTATCCACCGAATATTCTGAGTACTTCCCAGCTCTCTGTTGTGGATGCTCCATCCACCTGCATGCTAGAGGGACCTACTTTCCCCATGCTCTTGTTCCTGTACGTCGATGGGAGCTGGAATATGCTCCAGTTCCAGTTTTAAATGAGAGACACACCTCAGCTGTGCTATGCGCCCCAAACTGCCTGGCCTTAAAGTTAGCCAAGATGCTAGAGCAGAGAAGAAGGAATGAGATTTCTTGTATAAATTAAAACTGTGCTTTCTTGATTTATTATTGGGTTCTTTAGTTTCACTTACAATTTTGAAATCAAGAAAATGAATCTGTTTTTCTAGTGTCCATATGTTTAGAATGACCTTAGGCAATGATGGCAAGCACAAACGTGTCGGGCAGAACTCAGTTCAGGATTAAAATGTCAAATATAGGTGTCTACAGGCGAACTAGATGTCTAAGTTCCCATTATAATCAGTGAAGGGCTCATCCGTGGAGCCTCAGCTCACAGTACAGACTCGGTTGACTGTATTGAATAAACCTTTGAGTATATGGCAGCTCAGATGCCTTCATTAAGTGTGTAGTTAGTAAGGAATTAAATCTCACCCATAATATCTTACAGAAGAATAACAAATTATAGCCAGATTTTTAGAAGTTTTATGCCTTTATATAACATGGTCAGATGGCTGTAAGAGCCATGTGCTGCCCTTAACGTTCCAGCATATGGGGTGGATATTGTAGCTACATCTATGCCAGTAAACTAAACATGCCCGGGAATGGTGCTGGGCAATGAAGCCAGACGGCATGGTCTGACCTACCTTTTGTTAGTAAAGCTGTCAACCTCCAAAACTTGCCTGTGCGCATGGATGCTTGCATGCCAAGTGTCCATTGGGAATGGCAGAGATCTGCTCATCTCCCTGCAAGATTCTGATCCCACACCACTGCTGGAAACACTTTAGGACTTTTTTTTTTTTTTTGCTAGGTGGCACAGGCAAAAAACATGTCACAGACCAATCTAACAATTCATCCATATACCTAACTACACATCAGAGCCTGGGAATGTTCCTGGACATTGTTTAATTTATTAGTGTACCTATAGCTTGTAGATAGTACTTCTCATCTATATAACTTGCAGGCTTTTCCTTTGAATCCAGGATGATACAGCTGGAGTGGAAGAGCGTTATGGTGCTGTGAATAAAATATAGCAATTTGGTTACAGATGAAGAAAAAAAAAACCACAAGCACACACTGATCAAAAAAATCAAGAAATAAGGTTCATGTTGCTTTGTTTCCACCTTCCTACAGCTTATGATGGTAACTCAGTACTGGTACAACGATGCACCATTTCTCAGGATTTTCTAGTAATGCACACAGAACAAGTGGCATGGTAAGGTAAATGGTGCTATGGAAACAGAATTTAGATATTGCCTTGAGCAGAATGATACCGTAGTGTAGGACTAACAAAAGCATGTATAATAATTATATTAAATATGGTCTAAATGTGAGTGATTCTTACATGTAAATAGAAGCTAACTCAATAAATTTATGTTTGCCTATTTTCCAACACACACCCCACTCAAAAAAAAATCTATCTCACAGCACAGTGAAATATGAGATTGTTATTCTGTAGCGCCATGCCTACTGTCTTTTAGAGGTAACACGTGTATTTTTGTACTGTATTTGAATGCATTCTCAAGTAAGATTTCTTCCCATTATTTTTACTGCAGGAATAATAGAGTTCGCTTTAATTGTGCTGAAAATATCTCTCATCACCAACTTCAGTGCAAACTGAAATTATAGCAGCAGATAAAAGAAAAAATTAAATTCAAATGATCCCATGCAGATAGCCTAGTCAAAGGTAAACAACTAGTTTTTGTAGTAACATATGGATTTGGTGAATAACAACGATGTTTTTAATACTTGTATTACCACCTTCTCTTAAAATTACTTCAATTTAAATGAAAAGCAGATTGTTTCCCTTATTTCATTCTTTTGTTTGTTTTGCACATGACTTCTTTTTCTCCAAGTGTTGTTGAAGTGTTGCAACTACCAACAGATTTTGGTGTCTGTGTGCTGAATTTATGTCTGTATTACTGGGAGCATCTCTTCCTCCATGTTTGAAATTCTCCACCTAGGTATTCTGATTTATAAATAGCATCATACGCGTGAAATAAAATTTATATCCAAAATAATTTAACAGGATTTAAGTTTCTGTCCCTGCTGGTTTTGAATGAGGTGTCACAGTATGCTAGGATGCCTAGAATGTGTGTTTTAGGATCTAGGACACGAGCATGAAAACAGTTCATAACTAATAGTTGTTTTGTATTATATTTTACAACCATCATATTTGCAATCATTATATTTATGAGCCTGCAAGCCGGAGAGGGGCAGGCGGAGGTCAGGGGAGGTGTAAGGGTATGGGCTGTCTCAGTCTGTGGGAGCAGCTTCTGCCCTGGTTGCAGCGCAGGCGGCGAGCAGCGGTACAAGAACAGGTGGACAGACACACAACCCTTCCACGAGCATTGCCCACTCCACTCCACTCCATCTCAGCGCGGCTTTCAGTGGGCCCATTGTAGCCACTTTGGCAAGGAAGGCCTGGATAAACACAGAAGTAGAAACTCACGAGCTGTCTTTGAAGACTACAGCTGTATTTCACGTTACAGAGATTGAGTAGCTGAGGCAGAACGACTGTCACTTGCCCAAGGTTTCAAATCAAACCAGCAGCAAAACCAGTAATTAGGACCCACGAGTTCCTGATTCACAGCCTTCCCTCATTTGCCCAGATGCTGCCACTTCACAATTCTTTTTTCTTTTTTTCTTTCTTTTTTTTTCAGAAAGTTAACTGTAATTGTGAATTTTAATTAATCTCCCTTTGAAAGACGAGGGCATGAGAGCCTCAACATGCATTGGAAAGCATGGCCAGTCGTACTAACCTGTCTCTTGAAAATTGAGAATAGGATATTGAACTCAGTTTTGTTTATTAAAATGAAATATTTATCACAAGAAATTTAGGGAAAAGGATGCTTTCAGCATTACATTTCCATTACAGTCTAGCAGCAGAAAGGACAACACAGATCTTCAGAGAATAGCTGAGGTAAAAATATTACTTCATCCTTAACCTTGCCATGCGGACTCTTCATTTATTTCAGCAAACTATGTCCTATTGCTGTTCGACCCCTCGGACCCATTGACATTCGCCTACAAGAGCAATGCTTCACGATTTCTACTTACTGTTTTTCCTTTCATTAATTCTTCCACACTTGTAGATGCGCTTTTTTTGTGTGCTCAAAAGCAGTTCTGTGGAAGTAAAGTCTTTGCAAAGGGAATTGTTACGTAGCTTTTTCCACTCTCTGACTCATTGTAAACAGGTGATCTTCTTTTAAAAAATGTGTGAATCTTCCACTCATTCCTACCTGATAAAAGTTAAAATTTTCCTGCAACTTCCAGGTGCCCTTTCTGCAGCCTATGGTCTGGATAAAACCTGAAAAATATTCTTTGCAGCGTTCTGTTTGCTCAGCCATACATAACTTAAGCCTTCATATTTTTTAATCATTTCAGACTTTCAGTCAATGCTGTGTTTGACTCCTGTCCATCCTTTCCTTGCATTTTGGTCATTGTCATCAACTCATATTTGTTTTTAGGGATGAAGGAACCCCTCACCACGAAGGAAGAGGTCTTTTATCACGAGGTTCTCTTCTAGTAACTAAAGTTCTCTTTCTCTTTGGTTTCCCTTCGCATGTTTCTATATCTTACAGAGCATGATTAACCTTTTTTTATTTTGCTTTTAAGGATTTGTAATTTGCCTTGTCTTTGTTGCTGTTATCTGCAGAGAGGTAGCACCCCAAGTCTGGCATCTTGTCCCTTTTGCACTAAACACTCTACAAATGCAGAAAATCAGCTCCCTGTTAGAAACACATCACCTTCCAAACAGAAGACCCAGAGAGAGAAGGGAGATGGTATGTGCTGCAAACAGAGTGATGTTCAGAAAGCAAAAAATGAGTTCCAGTTTTTTTAGTATAGTGCAGCCAGTATGAATCATGAAGAGGAGTTATCAATAGGAATACCAGAATAGTAAGGAAAAGGAGTACTAAAATGAAGAAATTCACATCTCATCTCATTGAGGTTTTAGTTTTGATGCACAGTAATGGAAAGTTGGACGTAAACACTTTTTATAGCAGAAACAGGCCCCAAATAAGTAGTGACTCAGATGAAGGGATACTCTGAAAAATACTCTAAGAAAGCAGCAATAGAAAAGATCTGTTATTTGTCTGGTGAGTAATTTCTAATGCAGAATATTATCTCCATAGTATATTTTTCCATTGACTTATTTACTTGGAAAACAATTTAAGCAAATTTTTAAGTTCTGAAAAGCTGTCTTCTGGGCTTTTGTTTTTCTCACAAAGTTGGCTTTGCCTAGACAAAACAAGACAGTTGGCATATCTGAAGACAGAAGTCTCAGGACTCCAGCCATGTAGTAAACTAAATTCTATTTTTATTGCTAATGATTAAAAGCAGAGAAACAAAAAGCAGGTGGTAGCACCACCTACTGCAACTTTGTAACCCACACAGAGTCACCAAAATTCACATTAATTCAGTAAGCAGAAGTCATTGCCAATCAAAAAAATGACAGGTTCGTTTTGGCCAAAAATGTTATTTTGTATACCAGGTAGAATATTGATACTAAAAGATAGCTAAAACTTAAAAATAATGGGAAAAAAACCCACTTTTCTATAAGTTTTTAAAAAGTTACTTTTTTACCTTCAGTTTTTTAAGTGATTATTGAGTTAGAAAGCCTTTCCAACTGTTTTCAGTTAGAATTTTAATAATTAAGGGAGAAGGGTAATATCCAGTCATTAAGTAGTCATCTAGACAAATAAAAATGTGACACAAAAATAAGACTCTCTGTTCCTTAGATCAGACTAGATTCAGTTACGCATACTTCTTTCATGTCCTAGATATCTGACTGTCCATTTGTATTTAGTTCTTGACTCTGGGGAAGGAGATGGACACCATTGCATTCTTCTGTGGTACAGAGATATTATTATTTAGAGTAAAGAGGTAAACTGATGTCTCACTCAAGCACTGAGTTATCAGTCATCAGATTATGTTGATTAATATCTAAAGAACTGTTTAAAGCTTCTTTGGTTCTTAGACTTATACCAGTTCCTTTTAAAAGACATCTCACTTGCATTTGGCTTTATTTTCCACCTTCTTTTTCTAGGAATACTTTTTTCTGTTTCCTTTCAGGAAAACTCTGCTTCCCCCCCCCCCCCCCCGCCCCGGAGGGGCTTTTTCTTCCCATTTTTCCCAACACAATAGGTTTTTTAGACAAATAAAAGCTGCAACTGGAACTAGGGATTAAAATTCACTTCATGAAGGATGTTGAAATTCTATTTAATTCTAAGTCAACATAAAACCCTCAAAATTTTAATTTTTTCAGCCAGAAAAATTCTACCAGATCGGGTAGTTTCCATGGCGAGCCTGTCTCAGAGCTGCAAATGCTGCCTGGCTGGGCCTCCGGGCTTCGGCCACGCTCCTAAGGAACAGAGGGAGGGATCCAAGGGAAAATGAATTTCTTTCCCCTGCTGAGTTCTGGTGAAGCTTTGTTGGGATCAAAACATCTTCATAAAACGTCTTGACTCCAGTGAACAGGAGCTGGAAAATGCTGGATATTTTTCTGAGCTGCATTGGTGTCAGCAAGATTTGATTTTGGTTTTGCCATGAGAGCTTGACTTTATGCAAGTGCTTGATTGGTGTGAACTATTTCTTTTTCATCTGCTCATGAACTGTCTTTACCTTGTATGCTATAGTTTTTCAATACTTTTCAAACAAATTTTGGCCTTTCACCCATTTCAACAAATCCAGACAAAATAATATTCCATTTAATTTTGCTGGTATTAACATTTTTCTCACCAGTGGTATGTGCATAAGCAACGTTGTATTTCAGTACATTGCAATAAACGTACTGAATTTTGGGGTATATTGATACATTGTGTCATAGGAGAATAAGAATGATGAAATAGATGTAAGATTAATGGAGAGAAACAATGCAGTGTTGATAGCTGATGAGAAAATCTTGAACACGTTTAGATAAATAATCCCTGATAGAAAAAATGCAGTTTAAATGCCAGGGAATGTTAATTATTTACAGTTTAATGAGGAAATTAATTAAGGCACAGCTCCAGTACAAAGTAAGAATGCCTGTTGCTTTTCTCAGCAGATAACTGGTAGCTTTGAAATACTGAGAAAAACCAAGCTGGAGACATACAAGGCTATTATAGGGCCTATTATTTCATGTAGAGGTGAGTTGTGGGCACGTATGGAAAAGAAAGTTAACTTCATAAAGGAACCACCAAGAAGAATCCGGACCCATAAGAAAAATGATACACGTTTAAAAAAACAACTAAGAAGGAAGCCAGTGAAGTGGTACATACAGTGAAATCCCAGCAATGCAAGTAGGTCAGACATGTAATCAAGATGATGAAAGATCCTTCCATTATCTTCTGAGAGGTTACCCCCCAATTTTTTTACTTCATGGCCATGGAAAATGGAGAAGATCGGGCAAAATATATAATTTCTTAATGTGAATTGTCAGCAATAGGAGAAATATATTCTTGGCTAAAAAAGTTTGGGTAGGTGTGGGAAAGGCTCTTAGGATCAGAGAGACCGCAACAGTGTCACATATATACTTCTACAGTGGGTTGTCTTAAACATTTCAGGCAGGAAGGGTTCTAGTAATCTGATGTAAATGTGATGCTCCTGCTTAGTATGCTGCTTAGAGATTTTTCCAGTTTGCCCTTGGCAGGCAGGCAGTGGGTTTCTACCACTATACCTGTAAAATTTATGTCTGATAATCTGATGAATCATGATGTAAGGAAGTTTTATTTTTCAGCCAGAAGTTTTCCTTCCTATAGATGTATCACATGCCTTCTAATTACAGACAAACGGATAGAAGAAAGGCAAGAAGAATAGAAACAACCAAGGGAAGCATCTGTGGCTACTTGTGAAAGAGTCCCAGAGACTCAGTGTGTTGATAACATACTGTTTGTATTATATACATAATATAAACAGTGAAATAAAAATCTATAGCACTTTTCATAAACCACAGACCGAAACATTGAAATTACTTTTATTCATACTTTCACATGTTCTGTTTAGTCTTAGATGCATCTCCAGGGGAAGTCCGACTCCTGTAAATGGAAGTAAATATATATGCCAATTAATGATGGCTTTTGGATTCAATACATACTGACAGTGCAGCCCTATATTGCCACTCCACTTACTTACATGTCCATTTATTACTAATGGTAGGTTAGTGAGTTAGTTTCCAGAAGTCTTATGTGTATATTGTTACAATACTTACTTGCCAGTTACATGAATACAGTTATTATCTATGCAAGAGAAATCTGTATCTTCCTACTTATGGCACCCAAAAGTTTGTTTCTTTGTTGTTTTTATGAACTTTTCTAATGCTATTGCTCATCCTTGAAGTTATTATTTTTCATTAAAAAAGACCAGGATGAAAAATTCTACGGCTGTAGCATTTCCAGGCTACATCAGGCTGTCCTAATTTTTATTTGAGGGCCTTGCCATCCGAGATGGTGCACTCTCTTCATGAACTATTTTCAATACTAATAATTCTTCTACAAAGTATTAGAAACACTAGTACTGTCATACTACTAGGAATTACTAGTAGAATAAGTCTAGTATTAATTATTTCTTTCATTACTTATATATTAAGTCTAGCATTGTAGCATCAAGAAACCATGAGCTGATCAATGCACACATATAGAGATGCTGTAAACTCAGAAGATTAGTATTTATAATCCATAATCCCTAGATGAGCAAATAATAGGAGAAATGACTACAACACACCGACTGAGCAGCGATTTACAGATATCATGTTAGTTCTGTGTTTGGGAGTTCTTTTAATGGAGTTTTGCTCGTCATTTATAACTTTCAATTGGAGTTTTGAGAAGAAGAGAGATGTTGCCAAGTGAGAAACCAAACAAGGGAAAGCAGCTAGGGATGTTTTAGAGGCTCCTGGGCCTGCCCGGGGCTGGTTCCATGTGTGCAGAACACTGGTAGCATAATGAATGGCAAAGCAAACCCCATCATGCTGTCCTGGACAACATTATCCATGGACATATTCATACTGCCATCAAGTGTGATTTCCGTTATTAGTTCTGCCGATTACTTGATGTAGTTGGCTCCAGTACGGATGGCAACAAAGCTGCTGCTGTTTAGGCTTCAGTGAAGGTTTTGCCAGGACCCTGTGTATATTCTTGGTGGCTAAAGCCTGAGTTGCTATTGCTTAGCAACTGTTGATTTCTAACCAGATTAAAGTTACACGTACTGTAATCATTCTTAATAGAAAGGCATATAATACCGAGCAAGTGTGTGTGTGAGAACAGAGGGCTTGAAGATGGAAGTAAGCAGTTAATCAGCATGTGGGAGATGGAAAACTACAGAAATTAGCTTAATGGCATAAGAGGCCCTGCATTCACTACCTATATGATGCAGCAAACTTCGGGCAGGGGGGGAAGGAAAAATGAATTTGAGTATAGCATTTAGTATCTTTCTGTGAAAGCATTCCATATGTTCCGTTCCATTTCTTTAAAAGGTGGCAAGTTCTAGTCACTGATAATTCCCCTTTGATCCATAAACCTTAAAACTTCAAATAAAAGTACTTGGGGAAAAAACTCCCTCTCCCCACATTTTATGGAATGAGCTGTAAAATAATATCCTCATCTTTGTGCATTTGGATGGTACAAATTATAGTTATGCAAAATAAGTGTGGAGGATATGTAAAGAGGTACTGGTCTGCTTTGAAGGATTGAACATTTGCTTTGCACTGGACTGAACAGAAGAAGGTTTTCCACTGTCACAGGAATTTTTAGGATTGCAAGTTTTCAGAACAAAACTGTGTGGTGGGTTGACCCCAGCCAGCGACCAAACACCCACACAGCTGCTTGCTCACTCCCCTCTCCCACGGGATGGGGAGAAAATAATAAGAAGGTGAGAAGACTCGTGGACCAAGATGATGACAGTTTAATAAAGAAAGCAAGAGCTGCATGTGCAAGCAAAGAAAAAAGAGGAATTCATTCACTGCTTCCCATTGGCAGGCAGGTGTCCAGACACTCCCTGGAAAGCATAAAGTGCTTGAGAAGTTTGCTTGAGAAGACAAATGCCATAACCACAAACATCCCTCCTTCCTCCGTCTTTCCCTGAGCTTCTATTGCTGAGCAGGACATCATATAGTATGGAATATCCCTTTGGTCAGTTTGGATCAGCTGTCCTGGCTGCATCCCCTTCCATAAGCGGGGGGAAAGAGCAAGCCTGGAGGGTGCACAAGCACTTCTCAGCTGTAGCCACCACACTGGTGTGTCATCAACACTGTTTTAGCCACAAATGCAAAGCACAGCACTGTATGGACTGGCATGAACAAAGTTAGCTCCATCCCAGCCGGGCCAGCAGCCAATGAAACTTTTCATCTTTTTTTTTCTTTTTTTTTCTTTTTTTTAATGAAAAGCTGAAGAGGGTATGGCCAATGGTGGCGATGTGAGAAACCCACATTCTTCTGCTTTTTATACTTTACTTGACATTACTTGACTTTTGGCGTGCTGAATCAGCCTCACTCTGCCTTAACAAATATTTACTCATTTAAGTTAATTTAAATAGTTCCAACAGAAGAAACTTGGAAAGATCAAGGCCAGAACATCAAGATACTTTAAGTGCTTGATCAGAGTGTGAGGGACTTGCTTTCTAACCCCAAACCTGACCCAGATAAAGTAACAGCTGACAGATGCTTCTCCTAGGCTGAGTCAATGTCAAAATTAGCAAGTTCTTCTAAGGCAGATTTCCTTCTCTCTTTGACTGGGAGAGGAAGCCTTCATCAAAATTTATACATTCCTGCAAAAAAACTTAGGTCTCAATGAGTTGGTATTTTCTAAGATTAGGAAAAAAAAAGAAAAAAACCCATCCCAACAACAACAAAAAACCACAACTTTATTTATCCATCAAGGAGTAAGTCATGTAAAAATTCCTCAGAAAATCCAAGAAGTTGGGATGCATACAACAAGGTGTGCTCAGAAGTTATGTTTTGAATAAGAAACATAAGCACAGAGCATAGCCGTCGGTGCTCCCATAGGTGATTGTCCGCACTGACATCCTGTGACGGGAGATGATTCCACATATAAGAACTGAGGGTGCAGCAGTCAACTTTAACCCATTAAATGCTTTCAATGCTAGAAACAGATGGCTGGAAAAGCATTGATATATGCTGCTTATCAGGGTGACGTCTCTGTGCTCTATTTCGTTTTAGCTGCTACTTTCACACAGCCATGTTCTTCCTGCCATGTGTAAGTACATGGTGTGTTTTCAGTGACTTTGCCATTTTCCTTTGGTCTGACTCAAAATAAAGTTTAACCAGCTGAAGGTCTTGTATGAACAGAGTACATAATTCAACTCAAATTAGTTTTTTGCTCAGAGTCCGGAGACCGGATACAAAAAGTTACATTACTTTCAAAATAAAGTCATTAGTAATCATTAAAGCAGCAGTCAAATGCAGACGGCATTACAGCTGCATAAAAAAAATGGAACTGGAAGTCAAACATTACTACTAATCACTGCCATTGTCCTGAAAGAGCAGAAATTAAGCACTGATTTAAACTCATTTTAAATCCCATTACTGGGAGACCAAATTGCTAAAAATGTGGAGGCCTTACTCATGGATTTCTGTAGAACAAAACCAGCTTTGCATTCTGAAACACTCACAAATGTCCTTAAGAGATATCAGAAGGACAGCCAAGGAACCATATCCAGTTGCATGGGTGAATAATGGGTATGTGGAGGCAAGATTCCCAGTACTGTCTTGCTGACGTGACTTGACTCTGAAGGGCTGAGAACCTGAGAAGCTGACAGGTTATTTTATTCCCCTTGTCCTTTGATTCTAAGACAACAAAAGAGAGGCGAAAGTTTTGTAGAGATGGACACCTCTCCTGTGGGAATTGACAGAATTCATTAATTCTTTTCAGCCAATGAGTTTGTCACTACCAGCCCGGGCTTGATTTGAGCAGTGCAGTAGAAATTAAAATCTCAATATTCCGTTTGCAGCTCCCTTACCTTTCTGGTAGCCCTATTTATGGCTTTGAATAAACAAAGATATGGAGAAGCAAAATGGGCCCAACAGTAATCATTTGTTTTCCATTTGTAATGTGAGCTTGAAGACTCTTATACAAGTCTTTCTCCTCCTTCCCCTGAAAAGAAGTCCTTTAAATGCAGCCATGGCTGAAATACTGCATGACTATATGTAACATCCCAGCAAACACCTGGGATGTCCTAAACAGTTACTAAAGTAAGATTGTGCAAAAAACAGATTGCAATTGAAAGATACTGTGTTCAAGGTAATGATACTGCACAAAATGTAACTGTAAATTCAATGATGTGTTAGTTCCCTTTATATTTTGTGTCTGTGATTACCAGATCAAAGCGAGGGCCCTGCCACACCATTGGGTTGCTGTGGCTTAGCAAGTGATCGTGTGTCGGCTGAGTCTTGGTAACTGAACTTGTTTACACCGTTATACTATTAGCAAATATGAGCTAGTTCCAGGTACTTTTCCCCACAGGCTATGGCTTAACTAATTTGACTTACCTTACAGGCAGATGGATAGTTACAGCAGCAGGGCTGATATGCTTAAGCACATTAAACCATCAAAATTTGATCAGGTATTTAAGCTGTTATTATTAAACAGGTTTTTTTACTGAATTTGTCAGCTGTGTGAGTTCCTCCAAAGAACAAGCTGGATGTATTCCTGACCGTGCATTTTTGCGAGGGCAGGAAAAGGCCGGGCTGACATCTGTCCAAAGTACCTTTAGTCTACTGCAGATACAGGAGCAGAAGGAGCCCACGTGCATAATGTCAGTGACTTTGGCTCTGCATGGGTTCAGGGATTTGCCCGTGTACAGACCTCAATGAGAAATTCTTCTAGTGAACAAGGTCTGGAAGCTATTTTACTTGTGTAACTCAAGTAGGATTAGCAACACCTAAATGTGGATGAAATTTAGGTCGTTTCCCTCCCAGTGTAGCAGCTACAAACATAAATGCAGATAGGGAGATGACCTGAAAAAGTAGCATCTTTGCTGAGAGAGCAAATGTTTGTGTTCAATTTCTCAATTCCTTTTTAACTAATCAAGACAATCTGGCTTAATGTCGTTTTGCTTTAAGCCGTCAACTGAGGAATGGAGGTGAAGAGCCCAGCCACGCAGCACTCCCCTTAGTCCCTGGAGAGGTAGGCTGGACAGTGATCAATCCAAAGCTGCCCACTCCTCTCCATTAACAGTAGAAGACAAGGGTACCCAGGCTCCAAGGTGCTTCAGTGGAAAACCTATGCTTGGGAAATGAAATGAAAAATTCATCTCTTTTGGTGAGATCAATCCAGTGTACTTTAGGATTCGGAACTGAGCCTAGCATCAGGCTAGGCTGATCATCTGCACATCTTTTTGCAACATCCTAAATATTGATTCTGCCCATCCCACAATACACAGTTTATCATTTTGCTTTCCATTTTCACTGGCTACACACAGAATTGATTCTCCTTCACCTTCATTTCTGTTTGTGTCATAGAGAAAGTCCAAACAACCCAGCAGCTGCACAGGTTGTAGTCGAATGTCAGAACCAACAGAAAGGTCCACCTCAGCCCCGGTGTAATTGGTTTTAAAATGTAACGTGTCAGTGTCTCTGTGTATCCTAAGCAATCACAGAAATAAGTGCTATATATTACACGGTTTCTAGAGCAACCAGAGAGGACCCGAGGAGGGTTGCACCCACTGTGCAGAGTGCTAAACAAATGCATTAGTGAGAAAGCTCTCTGTGGTGAGGTAGCTGGCAAAAGCCTTTTCTTTGTAAAGCACAACCTTCCTGAAGCTGAAAATGTTTAAGGGTCAGTTCCAAACAAATTCCATCTTTAAGTAAAAATGCGGCGGGGGAGGGGGGGAGAACAGATTTTCAATTGGTGAAGCACCCCGTTTTGACATTTTTAGAAGTTTCCTCTTCCCAGCTTGAACATGTGTTGCTTCAGATCTCTTTTAACTTGTGAAAAAGGTCAAAATATTATGGAATTATTTTGAAAATATAGAAGTTTCTTTCATTTCAGACTCTCACTTAACAATTTGATTAATTTTAAGTTAATTCTAAGTTCAGATTTTTTAATTTGTAGTTGAAAATTGCTATGGGAAGGGAAAACAGTTTCTTTGCTGTTTCTAATTACTTGCAGTCCTTCATTAAAGACCTTGTGGCATAAATAACTCAGTAGAGCATATAGCTGGGAGTACACACGCACGCACAAATTCTTCAGGTGATCTTTAACCTGTGACATATTACTTGCACCTCAGTAGTGTTATGGTTGAGGTTGGAAGAAGAGGAGGAAGAAAAGAAAGGAAAGACTGATGGGGGAGGGTTAAAAGAAAAAAGAAGAAAAAAGTAAAGCAGATCTCTGAAGGAGATGGAGAAAAGAGGCATATGGGACAAGGGAACTGGTTAAAGATGTGAAAGATGAAAGGAAGCAGCTGAGAGAGCAAGACTTGTGTTGCAAGTGCATTGTTGCGGGGGGAGAGATGGTGCGGGGTGTAGGAACTAATGACCAATCACTGGAAAATACATTAAGTCTGATGGATGGATCTGAGCCTCTGAGCATAACTTCAGTAGTATCCACAGGACGATGAAAACCTAGGACAAAGAAATGAGGCAACCTGATCTATCAGTCTTTGCCTGCTACAGCTGCTCCAGACCCATGATTCTTTCTAGGAAGAAACCTTGTTTTGGTTATTGCTATTTTTGAGAGGGAAAAATGGCTCATTTAAAAGGTACTGGCATTCCATATCTGCTTAGATTGCCAAAAGGAAGCTACATATTTTATGTAATCATATTTACTAAATAAAAAAAAAATCAGCTGTCAATCATACCACCCCAGCATTTAAGTGTTCTCAGAAATCCTCACCAACATTGGCTTGTGTAGTAATGAATATATTTGAGCCCTCCCTCTGCTCTCCTTACAACCTCTGACATGCAAAAAAACCCATATGCATCCCGTCTCTGGTAATATAGAGCTTCATCATCTAATGTGAAAAGGCCTTAGTGAGGGTTTTCACAGCTGCAGCTACTAATTGCTAATTTCAGTTTTCAGTGGAACTGCTGACTTTGCCCTCACATGCCAGCAGGGTCAAAAGTTTTTCATGCTAAATGTCTCCTACCTTGATAAACCAGTGACCACTATGACTCATCATATATCCCAGATCAGTGTAACAAATGCACTTGTTCTCTAATGTTAAAATATCTTACTTATTGAACATTTGAATGCTCAGACCTTTTGCCCTACCATAAATCAAAGCTGTAAAAACAGAATGCCATAACCCGCTAGTAATAATTGTTGTAGATCTGGTTATGGTTTTTACCAAACTGTAAAGTAAATATAGTGGAAGCATATCTAGTTTTAACCTGAAAACGGAAAGGTTACAAAACCCGTGTTCTGTTAAAACATAGTTTAACATTAGAGATCTCAGTCATTTTTAAGGAGAGTCTTAAAGAAATGCTTTTTCTCAGAGTGCATTTGAAATATATTGAAAAGACTAATTGCATCTACAGTTTATTTTTTCTAAATGTCTGTTCCATTTTCCATGCATATGCAGAAGACAGAAGATCATTAAATATCTACACCCATCCAGTAAGACAAAGATCCTGTGTTTTCTATTCACAAACCAGGGAAATCCAGGGACACTTTTTGTGTATTTCTGGGAGAGGTGTAAGCAAAGTTTTCTGACTTGTGTACTCCTCTCTCACTATTGGACTTTGTCCTACACTTTGTCCTGGCATTCTTCCTCGCTTTGGTTTCTTTTAAGTATGTTTTCATATAATTTCTTCAGGTATTTTAGCAGACTCACCAAGCATTTTACTTCTCTGACACCACAGTTCAGCCTTTGCAGCTGTGCAAAAGCATTCTAACTGCATTCCTGACCTGCATTTTCTACTTACTCCCTGCAAAGGCCCAAGACAGACTTCTTGGACCTCCTCAGGTGTCCACTGTGGAAGCAGCTGCAAGTCCTTCCAAGAGTTGTCACAGTGGATGGAAGATGAATGCATACAAAAGGCAGTTGTTGCATTTACCTGGCGGGAGGAAAAAGGATGGATTCTGAAGGCCTGTAGGAGGGAAGAGCTAAAGGTTTTTCTGGGGTGTCCAGAAGTCTTGGGCTCACAGAATAAGGGTCATTATTCACAATAATTAGCTCATATATTCTTTAATATTCCCACTTTTTAATGTAGAAGATTTGGGATTCCTCTCACAGATCCTGAAAAGCAACAAAAGGTAAATGGCACATTCAGGAGCTTGACACCGTCATTCAGCTGTGAAAAATCGAGGAATAAAGGGGTTTTAGGAATTTCCTAGGCTGTTTGAAGTGCACGATCACATGGAGCTGTGTCTGAACACAATGTGTTATCAGTTGCTCGCTCTTTTTGCTTGCAGTCATTTGTTAATTTTGATAAGGAGATAACTGAATTAGTCATTTAAATTCTAGAATGACTGAAAAGTGAATCTGCTTTAACACTCCACAGCATTATCCAACACCTTTTTGCATTTATTTCTTGAAGAGGAGCAGGGAAGAGGAACTTGCAGATCTCTGCGGTAAAAGGGATAAGGCAGCTCAGAAAGGCTTCCAAGGCACAAAACGACCCTGGCTGGCTCAGAAAAGGTTGCTGTGGGGATCCAAAGTCTTTCAGGGTGATCACCATGATATTGCTAAGGCAACCCACGTTTTGTGGATGATTTTCAGTTGCCAAAAGCTGGGAGGCGGAAGTTGGTGCTGCCAAGACCAAGATGACCTCTGACAGCTTCTGTGATCCCCTGCAATATATTTCATTTTATGCCTTTCCAAGAGAGGACCTGAGGGACACAGCCAACTTCCTCTCGATTTAATAGGTTGTGTGCCCGGCTACTCTCTCTGATAGTTGGTTTCACAGTCATTCTATCTGGAACTATGCTATATAGAAGTGGGCAGGCTGGATGAAAGCAAGAGACCAGGAATTCCACAGCTTCTGGGGGTGGGGAGGGTGATTGTTTGGCTTTAGCAGTCTTGGTAGTAAACTGAGCTAAGTAAAATGCTCGGATTCTTCAAGATTTATTAGAGTAATATATAAGAGAAATGTGTTTGTGTTTGGAAAGCCAAACAAATTGTCTCTCTTGGGCACAACTTAGTATGAATAATGAATTCTCTGAGTTATGAAATGGGCAGATGAAAATATAAAAAAAAAAATTGAAAAAAAAAACAGAGAACCACATCATGCCACTGGAAAAACCCATACCGTAAAGCCGTTTGAATTTCTGGCTGCTTTGTCTGAAAATGGCATAGCAGAGTAATAAAAATGTACAGAGAAGAGTGAGAAGGATGATGAAAGATTTAGAATGGCTTTGCCGTAATCAAATACTAAACTGACTGATTCCTCGGTTTGGAAAAGAGAGGATTGAGGCAGGGATATGGTAGATGTCTACACAATTATAAATGATATAGACATAGTGAATAGGAATCGATGATCCATTATTTTTCAAAACCAAAGAACTAGGGGCACCTAATTACATTATCAGGCATCCTGATAAACAAACAAAAAGGAAATTCTTTTTTCAAATAAAGCATAATTAAATTGTGAGGTGCATTGGCACCGGATGCAGTAGAGGCTATCAGCATAAATGGGCTCAGAGAAGATTAGATGAATCCGTAGAGGATAGATCCATTGGTGGCTATTAAAAATTATGTTCTAGATTAAAATTCCATCTCAGGAAGTCCCTTAAGTGCTGATTGCAGAAAGTTGGAAAGGTATTCTAGGCAATCTACATATTTGCTCTTTCCAGCATCCGCTTTGGGTCAGTGCTGGAACCAGCATATTGGGATGAACAGATCTTTGCCGAATCCATCAGGAACACTTTCATGTGTGTGTGTGAGAAAAAATAAGAGCAAATACAGAGAGGGCGCGATGAGAAAAACAAAAGTAACTTAATTAAACAATGACTTCCTCTTACTGTTAATACTTTTCACACAGGCCTCTTGCAAAGGAAACTTCAATAACCTTAAATCTCCTACTATCATCTTTAATTTTTCCTTCAATCAGAATTTACCCAGCCCTGCTGTGCTTCTGTGTATTTGTTGCTTACCAGCATGCTGTCAAAACAATGCACAAGGATACTGTATTTGACAATACTGCCGCCTGGGCTGCACCTGTAGTAGCAAATTAAACAGTGCCAGGACAAAGGCCCAACAAATAGGAATTTGATTATTTATAATGTTGATTAGAGAGGTCCCTGTCTTAGTTTTGTTTTAAGCTTGGCCAACTAATTTTCACTGTCCCAAATAATTCCCAGGCTTGACTAGGGAGTTAGCATGGGCAAGGGACCATTCCAAATAACAGTTTGGATGGAGCCAGCCTGTTCTGGAAGATATGTCTAGACCACATCAGTTGGCCTCATGGCCAGAGAACGGGCCTTCGCCGTGCCTAATTTACTATATAGAGGTTGTAATATTAATTGAATGTCACCTCTCGGAGAGCAGGTGGGAAAAGGAATAGGTTTGCCACAAGTGATTTTGGCCACTTGGGGAAGGTCCAAACCAAGCCAATTAGCTGTCTCCCAGGAGGGGTGAGGGGGCCATAACGGCACCCGGGTGTGCATGCATTTGCTCATTTCCCTTAGGTCAGGATCAGCCTAATGACAGCTCTCAGTGATACATACCCTGTAGTAGACCAGGGATGTCTTTGGCTAGTGTCAAAGGCCACCTGCAAGAAATGCTTTAATTGGATAGCAGGCTAGTGGACTTTCAGGTACAGGAGATATCTCTTCTAGATCTCTAAGTATCTTTAGTCTGGAAGAGGTGATTTGGTTTTCTCAGATCATGGAATGATACGGTGAGAGTCCTGTATTCATACTCTGGACACATTTTATGCTCTGTAATTATGTGATTAAATGAAGTTGCACCTGCTGTCTACTCCAGACATTTTAGGGCCTGTGTTTTCTTTCATCTGTTGTCAGAGTTAATATGCCAGGTGCTATACAAGACAGAACTAAAAGAACAACAGCTACCATAGGGAGCTTACAGGCTGAAAGAAAAGCACACATAGAAAAAAATCGGTGGGAGGTCCAGAGCAGGCCAATAATAAATAAACTAAAATCCAACGAACTGAGAAGTTCAATATCAGTTGTAGTTCAGTCTTACTCTCATATTGTGATGGAGAAGGCAGTTAATTGATTGTAAGTCTTGCTGATGTGTGAGCCTTTTAAAGTATGTGAGCAACAGGTCCACTGAGACTGGGGCCTATTATGTGGATGGATAGGTTATGGAAGAAGTACGATTAGGAGACGGAAACATCACGCCGGGTTATTAAGGGCAGAATGAATGCATAAAAAATGAGGGCCGACATAGAGGCATATCTTGCTGCAAGACACTGCAGGTAAAGAAATAGAATTTAAACTGATGGGTCAGGCTCAGAGAGTAGATCGAGAGGTTAAAACTGAGATGATAAAATCTGAAGGATGGGTAAAGTGATTATCAAACTGAGGAAAAGCAGCGATATCAGATGGTTTCTGTGCAGTGACTGTCAAAATGCTCACTAGACCACAGGCAGACAGGATAGAACAGGATAGAAGAGAGCGTGTGTCCATTAGCTCGTACAGAAACTTCACGTCCCTGACCTAGAACACAAAGTAACGTCCTACTGACCTGCAATCCAGTACCAAGTGTGGCTCAGGCACGATTCAGAATTGACCCCCAAGAGATTAGCTGCATCTCCTTTACCCAAGTTTTACGTGGATGTCATTCTGTGGCCTTCAGCAATTTTATTTTGGATTTACATTGGACTGTAACCTATTCTCTAGACACAGAAAGCTGAGTAGAAGCAGCTAAGGCTCCCTCTGTACTTGTAACTCACCAGGAACACACCACGCGCCTGAGCAATGGCAGCAATCATCCCTACCTCAGCACATGCCCTTGCCCAGGTTTGGCCCATGCCAACCAGCGCTTCCCGAGGTAATGTCTCCTTAGCAGGGTAAGGAACAGCACACGCCGGGGCGCGCTCCTGACAGACATCCAGCCTGTTCTGAGGACAAAAGCTGTACCATGCCAGCTTGATTTTGGGCGCTGGCCCGTGTCATTTCCCACTGTACATGTAGTAGCCTCAGGGTTGAATGAGTCGTCTGGATCTGTCAAGCTGGTTCCAGCTCAGCAATGTCTCCTGACGTTTCCAACCTTAAATGTGGAGAACTTCAGCTGTGAAAGGTTCCTATCACAGTCTGGAGTGTCGTCTGTGCAGTGTTGCACTGGAATGCGTGACAGATCCATCACATTTTTTAAAAAGAAAATGAGATACTAGATGTAAATGACTGTGCTCTCCTATTTATGCAGATCACAGCATCGTTTTACTATACATTCAGCTTTCACAGAAGCAGACATCTGCACTTTTAAAGCCCATCATTTTTTGTCACTATTTTGAGCCCTGTTGAGAGTGAAGAATTCTCCCACTATATTTTAGTTTCAGTTTCAGAGGCAGGTTTTTGCTTCCTGTTTAGATCAGTCTGTGATGCAGTAGTCTGCATATTGAGAAGGGATTTTAGCTAGTAATTGTGTCCCTTGTTTGTGGACTGTGTGTTCCATACAGTATTTAAAACAAAATCATCCTATTTTCATAATCTCATCTTTGTTTGTAATTCATTGCCCATTGAAACATTTCATACTAAGACTACCATTTTCCTCTATGTCCACTGGTGTTCTACCAGTAGGCCCACCTTGAGCAAAGGACAAGCTGAAATGCTATGGATCTATGAGATAGAGGAGGTGAATGACATTAAATGAATGCATGCATTTTATGACACTCAAATTTCTGCATGCGCGAGAATTCTGTGATAATCTGCCTGACTTCATTACCATGAGATATGAAGGTTGCTGCTGTGCTCATGAATGAAGGATATGCTTTTCATTTCTATGGTCAATAATAAAAATGGTAATTTCTAGGAAAAATGTAAACTGAACAAACAAAGACCATGTATGTCTGTTGCTGAAGGAATAATATGACTTTGAAGTACAGTTCAACCTCACACAAAGATTGTCTTTGTAATACTCCAAGAGCCACTGAGACTTTAGATTAATTTATGCTTCATAAGTGCAGACTACAAAAATTGAATCTCTTCAAGGGCTGAAGGAACTGACAGTAGCCTTTTGAAAAGACAGTCTAAACAATGAATTAGTGATGTGAATAGGTATAGTCATAAAATATAAAGAAATAACAAGTCCTCATGCCTAGGAAGTAAACTAATCACTAAGAAGTACTTATATCCCTCATGCAGATTTATAAACCTAAAAGGGAATTTATAAACCTAAAAGTTCCTTTGAAACATTTGCAATCGACCCTATTCAAAACAGAATACAGCTTTTTTGCAGGATGGAAATTCTAACTTTTTTGTGCTCTCTATAGGCTCTTCTAGACAAGAGGCTCACTGACACTAATAAATGTATTCATATAGGATAACTACAGGAAATAAATGAATTCTAATCCTAATTCTACTGGATAATTGAGGCAGAAAGAGATTAACTGAATTGTCCAAATTTGCACAGGAATTCTTACGGCAAAGTCAGAATCTGACTTATGGATCCCATTGCATGACCTTTCCCTTTCATTTTGAAAAGGAAATATATTTTCTTCTTTTTTTCTCAAATGTGCCAAACCCAGAAATGTTTAGTCTATCTTAGCCTACCCTTAAAATTTTAGTCTAGTTTTGGGCAGAGCTTGTGAGAATAATGGTGACTTCTTTCAAAAATAATGGTGACTTCTTGCAAGAAATAATGTTATGCATTTTATTTTCTTTGGATCGTTCCATATGTGTTTCTGAATAGATGTACATGATATAACTTTGGAATAAATTAATAGTTTCTTTTTCAAAAATACAAAACTACTGTTTCAATGTAAAGCTTCTTTATTATGAAGTTAACAGTAAGATCTCCTAATTACTTATGTGAATGTAAAGGATCCTTCAGAATATTTTTGTTATAACTTTCATTTGATTCGTTACTCCTGTGCAGCCAAATTAGAGGACAGGCATATGAGTTATACAATATAGGCAGATCATGTGAGCAAAGTCTCCATGGAAACTGCCTAATTCGTGCTTTTATTTAATTAGAGTTGTCCATTACCTCTCCAAATGAAATTTAATTTAAATTCATATGCCAGTCATTTTTTAAATTGTGTATGACTTTTTATCCGTCACTTAACGAGATCTCTAGTAGGCTGTATTTTAGCAGAGTGAGTTTATCTAACAATTGAGTTTATAAACAAGATGTTTCTTTGACAGCTCAGCTTATCCAACATTCTTAGCATCCTCGGGACTTATTTTCTATGCAGTACCTGTGCTATGCTACCCATTGTTATCAATTGTACATTCTTAACCTCGGGAATTGTCAAAACCAGGAACAATTGTTTGAGAGTATCCACACGAGGATATTCACTCATTTTGCGTGTTGTGAGATAATTGGGAAAAAATCGTAGTACAAACAAAAAGTGCAACCAAGACCAAGAAATATGCAAAATGCATATATTTGTTAAATGGAGCATTGAAACAGGCAAAACAGTGTGTCTGTTTTAAGCTGAACCACAAATAACAGCTTGTCTGATACAGGGATTGAGGTACTCTTGAGAAAAGTCTGAGTTGGTTCAAACTTATGGGAATGTCTGCTTGAGGAGGAACATGTTCATGAGGAGCATGAACTGATGCGAGTTATTTAGAAGTCACTCGGTCGTGCACTACAGAAACATGGTCTGCAATACCTGATTTTGTCTTTCTCTGAAGAATTGCTGCTTGAACGCATAGTGAAAGGCTATGGAGTACTCCATTCTTTCGCTGTTCTTTTGAGGTGATTTTTTTGTGACTGTAACACGCACAGTTGGTAAGAAAGAGTACAGGGGAAGGCTGTATATACTCAAACAACTTCCACTCAGCTGAGACACCAGCAAATATGGATAATGGGGCAAAAACATTTAAAAAAATGTAAAAAGATAATATTGTCTACTTACATGAAACAAGTAACTGTGATATTTTGTATCCTAATCTATGTATTCTCAAGCCAATCTTGCACCTTAAGGAAGTGTTACTGATCCAATTTTCTGTATGCAGCTCCATATTAGAAATATCTGAGCTAGGTGCCAGGTCCAAATTAATTTGTATGCCAGCACAACAAGAGCACAATGCAAAGGCAGCAAGCTGCAATTCTGAAAGCAATATAGGCAGGGTAGCTAAGAGCTGCACTCAGGCCATTCAGCAGGTTTCTGCGTACCTCACTGTATTCATACAGCATAGACATATCATCTGAGCTTAAGTACTTTTCCAGAATTACGGAAGTTGTCTCTGGCACAAAAGTAAATGTTATTGATAGGAGAACGTCGCCATCACGGCATTATCAGAGTTCAGAATTGCAGAATTGAAAGGGTTGTGAATAAAAGGTAAAGAAAGTGGCCTTTGGAATCATGAGAGGCATTATTATCATCAGAGGTGGGAAGTGCTAAAGTTACAACTGGAGGACTGGCAATAATGACTCTTCCTGGAATAAATATGTTAAGGCTAAAAGGCGGTAGAATTCAATGTGACTAAGCAAAGCTGAAAAGAACAATATAAAAGATGTTAAAAAAAAAGACATTTATGAATATTATGACACTAGTGATGTGAAAACATCTGGCAAAATTAAAAAAAAAAAAAAGAAGAACATTAGAACAACTGGCAAAGAGGAATAGATACTGCAGATAATAGCACCTCAACTGGATGGTAATAGGTGTCACTGAGTGGATTTAAAAACTAGTGGAGAGTTTATGTCTGGATATACAAAAATATCGGAGTTATTAAATAGCTACTTTGTTTCTGTCTTTTCAGAAGAAGAGGGTGGCGATCTGCTCAAGTCGGGCTTCAGTTTTCCAGGGACGCCAGAGGAGGAGCTAGGTACAGATACCACCTCTCAGATAACTTGCACTGCTTGTACATCCAGAGGCTGGGGGCAGCCGTGGGGGTGAGGAGGCAGAGGCTGCTCTGTGGTACAGCCTTTCTCCAGCCACAAAGCCCACAGCAGGCACGGCACCAGGTGGGGTTAACGAGAGTGGCCAAAAACCTCTCAGTCCAATCCTTCTGGGAAGGATTCTCACCTGCTATGTAAGGTTAGAGAATCGAAAGCAGAAAAACGTCAGATTTGGGTAACATCCAAGCAACCAAGAATTCAAAAGAAGGTGTTCAAGGAAATTATCAACTTTCCTTCTTTTGTCTTTTTCTTTTTGTCTTATCCTTTAAGAAATATAATAATTGCAGAAAGAGTTTTCAATGTTACCTTTTAAATTAAAAAAATAACAGAAGGAAGAAGAAACCAGAAGAGCCCATGAGTGAAATCTTGATACGTCTGTCTCACAAAGGTAGTAGTAAAATGTCCCACTGGCTTCAGTGTAGCCAGATTTATATCTTTTAGATTGTGCAAAATTCAGTTTCTGTTCCCAGAATTTCATATTCAGATTGTCACTGGTTTATGTGAAATCCATCAAAATTTTGATTTATATGCAATTACTTTATGTGGTTATTTTTGGAAGAGAAATATAGAAAGTGGTTTCTGTGTGTTTGCTAGTTAAAGCTCCCTTTATTACTTTGCTGTTCCTCATTTCTGCGGACAAATCCCCCATCTTCTTCCCAAACAGGGTGCTGGATGATTGATCAGTTTAGTGCATATCTTTGTGTTAATCTTTGATTACCTATTCCATGATTTCAGAAGTTTGTCCAAAGATCACTAGGTAATGAATGGAGAGAGGTGTATGGCTTTAATATTTTCAGAAGGAAATCCTGTCCTCCTGACTTAGCTGCCAAACAGTAGATGGCCAAAATAGGTGGACTGGATACCACGTAAAAACATATGATGTCCCATTCTCCCTTAGAGAGAAACACTGTGAAACAAGAAGGAGCATACCATGGAAGATGGAAATTAGGAAGACTTTTATAAAAGTTTTGGGATAGTCAGTTAAGTTCAGTGTAGACAAGCTCTGTAGTTACAGCTGTGCTAGTGATTAACACCTCTACAGACAGCTGGGATGTATCTGTCTGTCTGTCCCCCGGTGTTGTGTTCCGTTACTTGAAGATTTGAGTTCAAATCCATGAACGAACACAACACTAGTGAAAAAGCTACAAACTATTAGATCTTTCTCAGTCTCCACTTTTTCTTTCTGTTGCACATGTATAAAGTTTAATACTGATTGGAGAGAAATCTGAATCTGGGTGGATACTCTAATCAGTGGGCTATGGAAACGGGCCTCTCTCTTATATATATATATATAGCCCAATGACTATGTAATTATTTTGTATGAACAGCCTCAGTCTGAAGGACTGCTAGAGACATTCATTCCTGAAAAAAACACAGAAAGGACTTTTCTTGAGAAGTAAAATAATTGCCCCAAGTCAAGGCAGAGTAGACATTATATTCCTTAAGGTAGCTCTAACTGCAGGGCCATTCATTATTCTAGACTCTCACTGTCTCAGGGAGCTTCAAGTTACAATCTCTCTGGTGCTGAAAAATCTCTGGCTCCAGGCCCTTATTTGTAAAATGGGTTTAATATTTCCTAGTGAGGTTTCAGGGCTTTGGTGGGGATTAATTAATGTTTGCACAGTATCTCACCAGAGTGAAAATGCTGAATAGTCGCTAAATAATGTTATTAATACAATGATCCACTGCCTTAATTGGGAAAAGGTATCAAAGGACGGGACTGATCTCAACTCTTTTACATTATTGATTCTATAAAAGACCTCATTAGTTAAAACAGGCAGAAATGCAATGGATTCCTTCAAAAAAAGCTTACCCAAGCATTCATAGTCGGTTCTCAAGAACAGTATTTCATAGCTTTTCCGTTACCATTTATTTGTAACAGAGTGCAGGGTGATAAGTATTGTCATGGTTACAAGATTCACACTCACACCAAAAATTCCCATTCTTTTCACTAGGAATATCTCAAATAAGCAACGCGATAAAGGGCATGGTGGTAGGAGCAAGAGATCTGATATGCGTGATCTCAGGCAGCTCACTCTAAGTCTTACAGAAACTGGAGTTCTTCCAATTCCAAGATTTCTTCTAGCTGGTGGTTATAAAATCTGAACAATGTTAATGTATTAGAAAATAAACATTTTATTAAACTACTCTCTTCTGTGCAAACTGGAGACTTTTCACAGTCTTATTTACTTTAGCCATGTATAGGGTAAAGCAACAATTTGCTTTGGGTGTCAAAAACAAATAGTGCAATCTTAACAAGAGACGTATGGAAAAGGTGCCACGTTCAAATGGCATTCAAATAGCAAAAGAAACATGAACAGAGAAGATGGGATGAACTTTTCTTTAAATATAGATTTTAACAGGTAGTACATGCACAGAGTAAAGAGGGAAAAATAGATTATTGAAAAATTATTTTAACTCCTTTTTATAGGTAAGGAAAACATTTATTTTACACAAGTTTAACACTTAGCAGCTTCTAATGTTAAGCAAAGAAAGAGAAATCACACTTAAAGGCTTTTTGTTTCAGTAAATTACTGTTTTCTCTTCAGGAAAGGATATTGAGTTGATGTTAAGAAAAAGGTTAAAACCTATAAAACAGGTTGCAGTTACTAAAAATGCTCTTAACCTGCCCCAATTGCAAAGTAAACTAAGGGAGTTTAAGGGCAGGTTATGAAAATGTATTTTTATTTCACAGTTGATGCAGTTGTGCTTTTGATTAATTGGTACGGTTCAAGTGTCAGACAGTAACTCATGGTTATTCAATCACTGCTGATTGCATGATCATGCCTTTATGACCTTATGTGTTGAAAGGAAGAAAGGATATAGCCGTTCTTGAAATAAGAAAATAAAGGCCTGACTTTCCAGTCTGTCTGTCTTTCTACCTAATTATCCAGCCTTCCTCAGTGCAGTCAGCGTCTGAACACTGCACTTTTCATGGGTTTTAGCTTCATATAATGGGCACGACAGGAAATTTTCCCAAGGACAGACAAGGGATTGGCAGTGGGTGCTTGGCTCTCCGCTGTGCCAGATCCATGCCTCGGTCCACCTTCCCCCAGAGCATCCAGGGATGGTTAAACAGCTGTAGACTTTGACCGGAGCTGGTGGGACTTCAGTCAGACACGGGGCTTGGCCACAGAGAATAAGCTGTTATAGTGATACTTACCACTGTAATTAGCAGGCACAGTAACACGTACTGTATTTTAAATTCTTAGATGGGCTTTATCCCAGAGACTGAATGTTTCCCTGCTTTCTAACACTAACCCTCAGAGGTACAGAAGTTACTTTTATTCTTGTGCTGTGGGGAACTAAGTTAGGGAGTCTACAAGAGACAGCCACAAAGGTTTACTTTAACCCAGTGAGGCAAGGTCAAGCCTCTCAGTGGCCACTGTCACCACTTCCCATGGCCATATCCTGGACCATACAAAAAATTCATGGCTGGACAGGAAATCTTGACTGCAGATTTCCCAAGTTAATCCCTTAACCACAGGACTATCTTTCTTCCATATAATAAAAATATGTAGAAAGGTGGTTTGGTATGGAGATATAAAAATCTTTTAAACTTACAAGAGGTTTTAAATACGAGATACCCCGTATCTGTGTCACGGTCTTATTTGTTTGTTCTGACAAGCTGAACAGATACTGCAAAAAATAGCCTTTTTTTTTTTTATTCCATCATACCTCTAAATAATTCCGCTTCAAATCCTTCCTTTTCCTGTACCCAGAAACTGTAGTGTAGAAGTTTACTGATGTGATGATCAAGACCACAGAAAATGTTAATGAAATAATGGGGAATGTTTTTCAAAAAATAAATTTTGATCTTTAAATTCCTTTTAGTTATGCTTGAGAGCTTGTTCTGTGACTTACTTTCAGTCAGAGAACAAAATCGTATCATATGGCCTGAGCATTATATAAAAACATGCTAACTATCCTGCATTTTAATTATAGGCTGTTGGCAACAAATGTTTACTAACAATCCACAGACCAGAAGCTATTTCTAAAAATTAAACACCTCATAATGTCAGATAACTCTGCAAAAATCCCATTAGGCCCAAGATCTATTCACAAACAGGAGAAAATATTAGTAAGGATGTAAGATTAATCAAATAGGTTATTTGTTATGAATTATTCATCCATTTCTACTACAGAATACAAAGGGGTTTACACATTCGTTATATTGCCAAGAAGCAAATATTTTTGTTCTAAATGATTTGTGCATTCTGACAGGGCTGTCCAGCTGAGGAGGCTCCCAAGTTCAGTTGCAGAGGAAATATGTTTTTTCCAAATTGGGAAGCTTCATCCCACTGTTAGACCACACCTGGACTGCTGATTCCAGTATCTGCACTGGAATGAATGAGAGACCTTTCCAAGGAAAAGAGAGTAGAAGCGGGGAGAAGGTGAAAGACCTTGAGTTAAGTTTCACCCATGGGATGTGGGATGTTAACAAAGGAGGGACGTTTTTCTCTCCCTCATGCCCTGCTGACCTCTGTAACGCCCGGGTGCATAGCTGATCCGCAACATTCACTTTCCCATGGAGAGCGCAACGGCTGCAATGGAGAGGAGAGACTGACTCATCTGACTGCTTCACTGTGCCTGCCTTCTTCACTGAGTATCTTCACTGTATTGCCTCCTTTCAAAAGGACAAAATGTGCAGCCTTTTCAATGTATTCCCCTGACGGGCAGCTTAAATGATGTGCTCTCCATTTCCCCAGAAAAAAGTTACCATGCTCTACCTCCCCCTTCATTATAGGCTGCTTAGGCTCTACCGAGGGCAGGACAATTTGTATTGGCACAACAGGGTGATGGGGGTACTTCCAGCGTGGAGGTACATGACCACGGCTGTCTCTCACAGTGCTGGCCACATAGGTCATTGATTCAGTATGTCTTCCTAAGGGGTTTGCACTAGTGTAATTAGTGCAGCAGGATAAGCACCAGCAAATATTGCTAATACAATCCAGGTTTTCACTGATCAGTTCAGTTGTCACCTTTCATCGTGAATTTCTTGTGCAATTCCATTTGTTTTTTCCATCTTTTTACAAAGTCATTTCTCTTCATAAATAATCAGACAGCAGCATATTAAGATGCCCTGTCTCAAACTTGCCACGGGTGTGGGTACTTTCACCACCACCTCGTCCCAGGAGCAGGGTTCACAGTTTGACCCTTCGCTGCCACATGGAAAATCTGGGTGCTAATGGTTGTGGGAAAAGGCAATTAATATTTGCAATGTTTCTCACAGACCCAAAGCAGAGCTCAGCCAGGCAGAAAAGAGACGGCACCCTGATTTGAAAAATTCCCAGTCAGAAGGTTATGAAAAAAGGGAGATTTTCTGCCTGTTACTATGGCAACAGGTTTAAAAGGGAACTTGTCACCAGGCTGCTGTTTCTTCCTGCACCCCATAGGAAAATCAGGATGAGACCTCCTCCATCTCAGTGGGTTGAGCGGAGCAGAAAAGTTCACAATACAATGACAAAACAGCAAGAGGCAGCGCCAAGGGTGTACAGCCAAGCAGATAATGATGAACTCCAAAACGTAAAAGAAATAATTGTTTTGGGTCAGACCAAGGCTGAAACTCTGAAATTTTTGGTGAATCAGAAGGCTGCAAAGAACCGATGCTGAAGCAAACAGAAAATCAAATAATTTTCTTCACTTCTGACAATTTAAAAGCTGTATTGAATGTTTAAAAAAAAGTAAAGGGGATTTTGAAATAGAAAGGTATTTTAAATTGAATAGTCATATGTTCTGTGGCAATAATCAATGTTTTTGAGAATTAATGCTTAGATTAATTCTTTCCCAGAAGAGCACTCTATAAAATAAGCAAATAAAAGGCAATTTAGAGGGAATGTATGATAATTTTTTTTCCTTGGATATAGAAATATTAGTTCTTGCAGTCCCCTCAGTATTACAGAGGATGGTAAACTTCCTCCGTGATGTATCATCATAAATAAAGGACAAATTCAGAAGAATTCTAGAAACATTAAATGAAAAAAAAATTGATTCAAGGAAGAAGTTCATAAATATCAGTACTATTTCTTTTGTTTGACTTTCATTTAAGAATCAATGATAAGTATTTCTTATTAGAAAAGAAACCTTGGAGATTTGGTAATTCCACGCAGCTGAATAGTTGATCCAAGTGGTTTGGATCCTTGGGATTAAATCTTGGCCCCTGTGCTATCAATGGCAGCATTTCAGCAGAACCAGTTTCATCCTTCCATGCCATCATCTTCCTGACTGAGGACCCTTCCCAGCTTCTAACACTTTTATTCTAGTCCAGCATGAATATTCTGTAAAATACAGCCCTGATTAGAGGTGATCCTCCTCAAGTGACACCAGGATTCATAGGTAAACTGACCAAGAGCTTTTCTCAGCAAATGTTTAAAACTAACCCCAACCCCATTGAAGTTAATGGGAGATTTGTCATTGCCATCAATGTGACAAGGATTTCCCTTTCACTTCTAGAGTTGTGTGTAGATTCCTGTGTATATCTTTGAGCTGTGCTGCCCAATTACTTTGTCTTTCTTTAATTGCTGAGAAAATTGTTGTAGTATTAATGACACCAAGGGAAACTTATTGTCTCCTGTATTTGACCTAGTGACAGCAAGCAGCAAAATTTTCCCCTTTAGGAAAAGAAGTCCATAAAGCCAGGAACAATAAGGAACAAAAGAAGTTTAATGGTGTTGGGCTGGCTTTTCTGGTCTGTATTTGGAAGCATTATAACTAATTTTCTTTTAACCAGTTGTTCAGTGATATTCGCATAGTGAAGCCCTGGTTGACTCCATACAGCTGCATTTCTCCAGAAGAACGCTTGCATGTTTGTTGGTTCAGGTCAACCTAATCCTGATACTTTATATTTTTTTCAAAAGCTTCACTGTTCATACAGGTTCTGTGAAAAAAATGTTAGTCATAAATCATTTTGTGGACTTACCTCTGTCATAGCACTGTTGAAAAGGTGAATAGTGGCAATGTACTTCAAGCTTGAAAAGCACTGTGAAGGTCTGCGTGCTACATACCAATCAATGCTAGGACATCATACACTTCAAGCCAATGGAAATTAATTTTGCACCATCCTGAGGACTGCCTGCATCCCTCCACTCCAAACCCTGGCGCTTCTTGCAAATCCCATATTGCCTTTTATGGATTTCTGTCCTGTCCTTTGTCATGGCATGGGCACAATATTGTGCCTCTCATCCTCCCCATAAAGTCCAAGTGCTCATTCTTCCACCCATAAAATGTGGGATGCCATCATTCCTCAAATACTGTTTCCACATTTCTCTTTTTTCACATATGGCACGCCCCGTTCTCCATGCCAGGCAGTCGGTGTTGTAACCCTGCTTTAACATGTCCCTGGTCACACCTTTCCCCAGTGATCACAGTTCTCTCTGCTTTTCTTCCTCCCAGTATATTGTACTGTGTCCCCTGAAATTCAATACCACCACCTCCCACCCCACCACCTCAAAGATCCCATTCTCGCTCACTGGCAGTTATTCTGCACTCCTTTCACTATATATCCTTTTCTCTGATCATGCTTATTTATCTCAGAAATAAATCCCCTAGGATGTTGGATTGCCAGTCTACTAATCGCTATTTGAGAGATGGATGGAGCTGAAGTCTGAGAATTGTTGTGCTGAACAATACGATTGGGTGCCATCAAATATTTCTTCCACCTGCAGACATCTGCATCAGTGCTCGAAACTGTGACTCCACCGAATAAATGGCAGCACTCCACGTGCTCCTTACTTCTCCCTTTGGGTTTTCTGACTTTGCTCCAAATGGGTCACTGATGCTGTTTTAGGAATAGAAATTGCATGTCCATTTTTATTTAACATGAGAGTTATAAAAACCATCTTACCCTTGGCCATTATTCGTCATGTGGTTCCACTGAATCAGCTTGGGCTGTCAAATAATTTTCCTTGTTTTAGCATGAGCCATGTGCCTCAGATCACCTAACTTTATATATTTATGACGTCATTTTCTGCAACAGAACTTGTCATCCACAGCTTTCGCTGTAGTCAGCGGAGATAAATATGTACACGAAGGGTGGTATTCATCTGACATTTCCTAGATATGTACTTCAGGCTGAGGTGAATCATGCCAGTTTCTCACACTCCAAAATAAAACCATATCCAGACAGCGTATTTGTAACAATCTTTGGCCCATGTTATTCTTGAAATCATATCTATGTATTGGTTGGAAAAGTCCTATTTACATAGTACAAAACTATGACGGCAACAGTTTAACTGTATGGACTGATCACATCCTCTAGCTCTGTTTAGTCTGCTGGTAGAAACACAGCCATACGTGCCTACCACAAGGACCGCCCAGGATCATGAATAGAGAGGTATTTCATTTTCAGGCTTAAGTGTCAGAACAAGACAGGAATCCACGTGCAGCCCATGGCTAGCACTTGTTTGACAGCCTTGGGCATTTTGGTGTTTGGGTCCTCAGAACTGCCTACTTCTCTGCTTTGCACAGGGAGACTGGGTGTATAAAGTACCTTGTGGCAATAGCCCTGAGAGAGGCGATATTACTTATTTTTGAGGAGATGCTACCCCTCAAAGTTCAATATTTCAAGTAAGCAGCCTGAGCGGTTAGATAGGAATTCACAGATGGGTGAATGCACTGCATGCAGTGCAAAGGCATCGACTCAGTGTAATGGAAAATACAAGTCATCTTCTAAAGCTGGAGGTTAAAGTCATGTAGTCACCCAATCTTTGCAATTTTATGTAAATTCTGTACAAGGTGTTGTGCTACATAAAAAGGTTGGAAATCTCATGAGACCAGAATAGCAGCTTAAGGCATTTCCAGGATTTCTTCCGTGCACTTGGCAGGTTAGTCACTCTTCTCAATCCCTGGAAATACTAATTTTCAAGATTAGAATAAAACAGAGAAAAATACTATAACAAGTTAATGAGGAAGCAGTGCTCATCTAATGCTACTTACTGCAGTCCTTGGGCAGATAAATCTCCAGCTAAAACATTTTATTTATGCATTTTAATATTTAATATGTACTTATTTGATTAATACACTTGTTTTTACACTATTTAATATTTGTATTAGTTATAGGTTAGACTGTGAGTATATTTTTTTCATAATACATTGCAGCACTAATTGAACTGAGTGAAATAGCACAATGCAGCAGTCTGATTTTCCATATCACATCTTTTTGAAAGCCAGATTAGGTATCTCTTTTCAGCAATACATTTTACTGGTTACACTATGCAAAAGAGCTGTTTCTTCTCCAATGAAAACAGCACAAATGTTTCAGATGGATAAGCAGTTTACCAAAGGCTTGTAAGGTTAAAGCAATTTAAATTAATTTCTCAATAGAAAAAGAAGTGCTTTGCAATAAATAAAAAAATAAATAAATAAAAGCAAAAATCAGGCACCATTTAGTAGTTCCAGGAATTATTATGCTCTGAAAGCTTGCTTTCAATACATAACACACAAAAAGATTTGTACAAAAAGATTTGTGGAGACATGCACTTCTTTTGAATGTCAGAGAGGTTTCCAGTGTTTTTACACTGATTCTTTTTAGCAAAGAGCAGTGTTCCAGGAACTCTAGAGGTGTACAGCCCTTATTTTTCATTGCTTAGAGGTTTTTAGCCCTTTGCCCTAGAACATTAATACTAATTCTAATTCATTATTTCAAACAATATTCTTGGTCCTTGAACCTCTCTTTCTTCCCTTGGTACTGACTGGCACGAGGAAGAAGCTTGAATGCTTTAAAAATTGTGACCAGTCCCTGAAGACAGGCAAACTAACATCTGCTTGCAGTAAGAAAGCAACTCTTTTAGCATCAGAAAGTCCAGAAGAAAAAACAGGGGAAAAAAGCAGGAAAGGACATGGCATAACAGGGAAAGAGTTGAAAGAGACAGGAAGGGATGCAGAAATCCTTCCATCTGTCAATCATAGAATCATAGAATCATTAAGGTTGGAAAAGACTTCTAAGATCATCGAGTCCAACCGTCAACCCAACACCACCATACCCACTACACCATGTCCCTAAGGTTAAAGGTTGACTTATATCTGTACAGTAGTCTCTGAAAAGAAGAGCTTTAAGTGAATTCCAGGATTTTGGAATTACTGGATTCTCTCTGACATAACAGCCTATGTCTTGGTCTAGGTCCCCCCACAGTCTTTATGTATTATCTGACTATCCATTGAAGTCAATGGGAAGGCTCCATTTTGCTCTGATGAAACCTAAAAAAAAGTCATTCCTGTGCTCAAATATAATATTTTTTTTTCTCTGTTCCTATTCCTCTGTCTGCTTTGGGTTACGTTTATTTGTTCTTCTGTCTCTCTTGGTTTTTTTGGTTCTGGTGGTGGCACTTTAAGAGACTAGACATTAGTATCCTCAATTACTTTTATGTTTTTAGAGTGATTACCCTAAGAAAACATAGGAGCTGCTGTAAAAAAAAAAAAAAGCTTATATTTTATTCTAGCTACCATTATCTTCAAGACATAGACTAAAATTCCAGTCCAATCTGTCATTATTGGATAAATCTGGCATTATGTTGTTACACCAAAATCTTGAGAAAAAAACATTAATACTGTAGCTTTACAAATCTTTATGAATCAGCTGAGCTGTGGACATTGACCATAGACACACTTTTAGCCCCTTGCAAATGCTAGAAAAGCATGTTAGCTTAATTGAATTTTAAGCTAGCACATTTTTCTTTGCATTTCTGGCAGGCTAAGAGCTAGCACATGGTCAATTACACTGGTCTGGTACCATACAGTAATTCATTCAGCCACAGCTCAACGGTGTCTTTGAGCCCTGAAGCAGGCCTCCTGGACAAAGTTGACTGAATGGTACAAAGCATAGATGACTTGATCAATTTATATATTATAATGCAAAATTTTGAAGATTTTCAGAGAGTTTGTAAGAAGAAGTAATGGTGCCTAGGATATAGAACAAGTTTGATGTCCCAAGCAGAGCCCAAACCTAATTGGAGCAGTAAATTTAGATGATGCACATGTAAGTAATTTGGGACTTTATCTAGATTCAGTTACTCTCAATGGCAGATTTAAGAGGGGAAAATTACTTTTGGAAATGCCCCCTTCTTAGTTCAGTTTTTAATTACTTTGATTATGCTTATTAAATGCCTATAGCAGTTTCTAACTATGTGTTTTAAACAAAAAATTCAGACATTCCATGAGGCACATAAAATGCTATAAGGTTGTGAAAGCAACGTAGAGAAAATTATATTTTTCTATACTTGCACGGAGCTAGAATCATAGAGAGATGGGAAAGCTGTTGTTAGATTATCCATTACAGTGCAATCAAATCATGATGTCTCATATTCCAGGGATGTAACAGGATGAAAATATTTGAAGCCTTCTGGGCTATGTTTGATGCTGCGTGACGCCTCAAGAAATCACCCGGGATTAGCAGTTCTGTGCTAGGGAACTTGTTTAAATGAGTTTCTTATTCCTGTCTAACTCTTTCTTTCATTCTGGATCTCTGCCATGCCCTTCCTTTTTTTTTTTTTAAGTGCATTGGCGATTCAGAGACATGGTGCAAGAGTTACCTTCATTCATAGGTGTGCAGGATTGTGACGAAAAGGCTCGGGGTTGA
Source organism: Calonectris borealis (assembly GCF_964195595.1). Taxonomy (NCBI): domain Eukaryota; kingdom Metazoa; phylum Chordata; class Aves; order Procellariiformes; family Procellariidae; genus Calonectris; species Calonectris borealis. The sequence continues at coordinate 23,405,902 of NC_134314.1, forward strand.
CCCTCATCGTGTTGTCAGTTTGACAGAAGACCCTCCTTCCCCTCCCTCTGGCTCATACCGCTGTGAAAACGAAAATCAGCAAATCCACAAACACTTTGGAAAATGCTGCCTGTATTCCAGTTTCCTTTCCTGTACAAGGAGAACAGTGCCTTCCACATCTCATGGGATTGTAAGAACTAATGCAGTAGTCTCTGTCAGGTGCTTTGGGAACCCTTCATGGGAAGCACAGACTAAGTTCAACACATGGACCATTATTGTTCCCCTGATAATGTTTGGTAATATACTGGGTTAAGTACCATTAATTACAGTGCTACTTATGTGGCTGAATCCCAATGCACAGTTATAATTTAGTACTTTGTCAATATATAGCTGTACTTTTAATTGGATAATCAAAATTATGTTATTTCAGAGAAACAGTTATACTTCCTTTCTGTAACTACATTTATGCAGGGTATTATAACCTAAATAGCACAACAGACTGAGTAATCAATAGTAATAAGTTTTTATTTTAATGTGAAAATAGCCAAGAATTAAGTAAAAGAAAGAAACAAACAAAAAAGAAAAGAAACAGAAAAGGATGTATGCACACACACATCAGTTTCACAGCATGATAAAGTCTGGAGGTGACATCTGGACCCTTCAATCCATCTTTGACTTTAGTGTGGCAGTATTGTGCCTAGGATGAAGAATACTTTATTGTTATTAGTTTGATGTTACATTCATTTTAAAACATTATGTAGAGCTCTGTTGAAATTAGGATGTAATAAAATTATTTAAGCATCTTCCACTATAGGAAATTTAGAGCATTTAGGATATGAGATTGCTGATGCTAAAGACTTGCCACGAATTGCATTTTGTGCTGAAGGTATCATGACATAACACTTATTAGTTGAATAAAATTAAAGACATATGGATATTGATCTGTTTCATGACCATATCCAGGCATTGAGTTTTCACCAGCAGTGGGAACATGATTTAGGAGAGTTTTGTCATATGCTTAGAAACCCCTCAAAGTGCTGTTGGCTACTGTGTTATCTTTACAGGCTGGTCTCCAGTGTCCAGTTATGCTGTTATGTATAACGAGTCCATATTCTCTGGCTTCCATTCTGGTTGAGGCCTTCAACTTCCACAGGGTACCTGTGCAAGATTATTTAGATTCTTTAGAGCAAATTTGCAGAAAGGCTGTGCTAAGTGGGTTGTATAAACACTTACGCACCTGTCTTATCCTCTAAAGGATTGTCTTGCATCCAATATCTTTGTCTGCTTTTGAAATGTTGCTTAAATATGCTGAAATTGAAGAGGGAAAGTGAATGCAAACATCAAATTGAAGCATTTCTGGGTTTTTTAATTTTCTGTTTGTAGCATTTGACAGCTGCAAGAAGTTGCATGAGAGAAAAAAATATCAAAGGCTTGAGTATCAAAATCTTTGCTTATAAGCTACTCTTATTTAGTAATCATGCTTGTTTAATAACCACAACTTGGAGCACATGATCCATAGGAACAAATAATTGAGTATATAAAAACCCATAGATTGTACCTAAAGATTTTTTTTTATCAGGAATAACATGGAGTCATTAATAACTATTTTGTAATTTGGACATAAAAAGGGGAAAATGGCCTAATAGAGAAGACTTTACATGTATGGGAATACCAATAATACTTCTGGACTAAGGATAACAGATGTTCAAATAGTATGAAATGCTTATTCATAAACTGTTTAGTGATATAAAAATTAAGCTTAATTTCAGCATGTCCATATTCTTTTTCTCTTTGCTGTTTATTATTTATGTTTATAAACAGTGAACTTGGGATCCTGAAACTGAGATTCATTTATGAAAATGACGTTCAGTTTGTGATACAAAAATGGCTCCATGGAGAAAGGATACATTTATGTTAAGATATCCAACTGAGAAACCACTGAAATAGAAACTAGACCCATGTAACTTAAATGACTAGCCACAAAGCTTGACATAAGAATTCCAAATATCAAATAATAAACTGAATACTTGAATGTATCCATTACATTTATCCGAGTAAATTTGCATCATGAAGAGCTTTATAAAATTTAGAACTGCTAGCAGACAATTTTGCAAACAGGAAGGAGGCTGCGTTCACCACATAATTTGCTCGTAGTGAGCAATTTTAACCAGTTTTTAAATGGTGAATGAAATTCCGTGAATGGTAAGACTTTCCATCAAGCTTATATAGAGAAAAAATGCTCAGTTTTGCAATATACTCAAATTTTGCAAGTTAATCTTTTAATCAGACACATAACACAGGTTTTATGTGTTCTCCTGACAGACCAGCAGTACTCATGGTCGCCTTCTCAGCACTTCAATGAAGAAAGATACTCTCCTGCTCCGAGGAATATGAAAGGATTATCTGGTAGTCGCAACCAACCACAGTTATGTTCAGCTCATACTTGTGGCTTAGCATCCCCTGAAGATTGTGAACACACCCACGACCATATCCACCATGGGCAGGAGCCAAGACAATCGTATCTTCTCAGCCCCACAGAGAGTTGCCCGATGGACCACCATCGTTGCTCGCCACGCAGCTCCATTCATTCTGAATGCATGATGATGCCCATGGTAATGGGCGATCACATGTCAAGTAGCACTTTCCCCAGAATGCACTACAGCTCACATTACGACTCTAGAGACGACTGCGCCATGTCTCACGGTAACCCTAAGATTAACCGTATTCCTGCAAATCTTTTGGACCAATTTGAGAAACAACTTCCTCTTCACCGGGATGGGTTTCACACTTTACAGTACCAGAGGACCTCAACAGCTGCGGAACAACGCAGTGAGAGCCCAGGAAGAATACGCCATCTCGTTCATTCAGTCCAGAAACTTTTTACTAAATCTCATTCTCTGGAAGGATCATCCAAGGGCAACGTTAATGGAACAAAGGGAGACAGTCGAGGGGACGACCATCATCACGGGCACCATTCCAAGCATAGCAAAAGGAGTAAAAGTAAGGAGCGAAAACCAGAAAGCAAGCATAAATCTGGAATGAGCAGCTGGTGGAGCTCTGATGATAATTTGGACAGCGATAGCACTTACCGAACCCCTAGTGTGGTAAATAGGCACCATACAGATCATATATCCCATTGCTACCCTGAGGCGCTCCAGGGGCATTTTGGGGATCTCTCATTGAAGACTTCCAAAAGTAACAATGACGTCAAATGTTCGGCTTGTGAAGGGCTAGCAATGACCCCTGATGGTAAATATATGAAAAGGAGTTCTTGGTCCACGCTTACAGTAAGTCAGGCTAAAGAAGCTTATCGCAAATCATCACTAAACTTAGATAAGCCTCTGGTTCATCAGGAGATCAAACCTTCCTTGAGGCCGTGCCATTACCTTCAGGTAAGAGG